>NW_026938743.1:0-85222 GCF_032062105.1 Saccostrea cuccullata
GATATAGCCATTTAAAGTTTCAGCCAATCAGATTGCAACACGTGCAAGCGCGTGTTTTCATGAAATTTTCTATTTTCATGTTGTAGGATATTGTAATGCATGGCTATGTTCAAAATTTCAAATTATTTCGTCAAAAAACAAGAAAGATATTGAGACTTTAGTTTCAGCCAATCAGAGCGTAGCGCACGTGCATGCGCGTGAGATCTTGCTATTTTGACCATGTCATCTTGTCTATATTACTAATATATCCTTACATTATGAGTTTCAAAGCATTTCATAAAAAAATTAAAAAGTTACGCTTATATCAATTAAATCGGTCATTTCACGTGTTGCACGTGCGCGCTTTTGCAAGCACGTGCCGCAAAATGACCTTCGTTGGCAAATCTCAAAACATGTCTACTTACCCTAAAAACATTTTACCTTAGTGGATTGTAGTTTACAAGATCACTCAAGGACAAAATTTTCCCAGGAATAATAATAATAATAATAATAATAATAAGAAACAGATAAAAACAATATGTTCCCCAACTTGTTTGGGGAACATAACAAGGTGTGGTGACCACTTAATATATTGAATCAACCCTTTATTATTTTGAAAACACCATGTAATATGATGTACCATATTTTAAGGCGTCTGGCGTTCCATATATGACTCATGTAAAAGTATTGTGTGGTTGGAAAAAAAAAAATAAATTGTCCTCAGTGGGGATATAGATAATTAATAATAGATATGTTAATTGATTCGGAAGAAGTGTATATCCCGATGCGATAAAATTAATAAAATGTAGTCGATGCTTACAAAATTTTTAAGGAACATAAAACAAAATGTTGAAAATTTCAGCTAATTGATATTGAATATATTCCAACTAATCATAACATAAAATAGCTATTATATGATCACCCAAGCTGTCACCATTTAGTTTTATGATGTCATTTTTCAATGTCGGCATTTATACCTCATACACTTATCTTGATATCAACATGTAACACACATGAAATGGAGGTACGCTTAAAGCATTTTGCATTTTTACTTAAAAATGGGGAAAATACCAGTATTTAGACAACACTGATTAATCGGACTCGCAATGAATAAAATGTTGATAAGGGTCTTGTTTATAAATGGTTTCAGTGATTTCGGGGAAGGTAATAGGTCATTGAGTTATTATCAGAGGACATAAATACCGGAAGGTGAGAAGTCGGACGGAAACGTTAAACTGATGTCTGATGTTGTCAAAAGATATGCATGTATCTGTTTTGTTAGTGGATAAGGACACGGCTGCATCTCATTTCCGGAATTTTTGGTTATTATTAACTTTTCATTTCCGACATTTTTTAGTTTTCATTTCCGACATTTTTCAAAAACATATGTAGTACCTATTGTTACAGATTTAATAACTTTACTAACTTATGGAAAATTTAAAGGAATAAATCAGAAATAAATCATTGAAATCCAATTTTGTAAATCTATCAGTGACTTGGACATAAGTATGGTGCTGTCACTGACATTTAATTTAGTGCATATTAAATGTGGTTAAAAAGTTGTATGCTCATCTAAATTTTTTCCTAGACTTAGTGCTACATGTATGCATATATGTATTGAATTTTTAAAAAAAATATTTTGGTATAAATACTTATAAAATTCCATTTTCTTTTTCTTAGAAAACATTGAATTGCCGCAGAGGTAAATTCCGGAAATGAAAAAAATTATGTGGAAAATGAAAACAAAAATTGTCGGAAATGAAATTAAAAAAAATGTCGGAAATGCTATGCATATTCCCGGAAATGAAATGCAGCGATGGACACCGTCTTTTGTACTTTAAATGAAATTTGATAGAAGACATGAAAAGAGTTAATGTGCAATGGCTACCAAGAATTCTTAATGTGACCAAGTAATTACTAACATACTTTATTCATATGTTTATTTAGGCTAATACCGTACTCACTTTTCTTAACTTATTTCTTATTCGATTATTGAATTAAGGGGGATGTACAAGCCATATTAGATCTAGTCTGGTGTAAAATAAGAAATACCAAGAATGCGCTTAATACTCCACTAAACTAGCCCAAAGTTACTCAAAGTGCTAATGCACTAATTACCTACTGTTAGAGACCAAAATTAGTAAACAATTAAGTTTATTTTGTTTTAATTAGAAGGAAATTAATCATGTTAGAACTGCGCAGCTACAGCATTTACGAGATGATAAATGCATTGAAAATGGCGTTAGTTTGATTCATTGATAATATGGCTACAACCATTTGTTTCGCTTTTTTCTTGTCATTATCCATAATTCTTGAAAATTTGATTTTACATATGGGTGTCTTCCTGAGGCAATGTGTTTATTTCGTCCGCCATTCCTCTGTCATACAGAGTTCGAATAACATTGATTTTAGAATAAATGCGACCATAATAACATCAAGACAAGAAATTACTCAGTAATAATCATTAGGTTATATTACTTACTACTTTTATTTGTTGCATCGCATCATCTGATTAATGAAAAACGCGAATTTAACCCCACTCCAGCAAATCGGGAAAAACTGCTCTGTTAACAGTTCGAGTTTCCTCGTTAAAATTATTCCACCGAGCACGTGTTTGGCATGTGCATATATCTGCTGTGGATATATCTTTTTATTACCATGATTATATTTAATTTTTCCTGGAACAAGTCTTGATAATTTGTTGGTTTCTTTAAAACTCAAGAAAAAAAGATAAAAATGTCCTAAACACATGTGTTTACGTCGGGTCTTTTTTCTGTGGCGAAAAAGTTATTTTCAAGTGGGGCACTGCAAGGAGGATGCTTAGCATTTAATTTGAAAATGTTAAACAATATGCGGTGCATGAAAAACAAATTGTAATTACATGTCTTACATTCTAAAATTGATACACATGTATATTTTGTTTAGAAGTTAGATAGAAAAAATAAGCAGTTATATGATTTCCTTCAGGCACCTCACGTAAATAGCTAGATTATTTGCAATGACCAACACATTGTATGGAGTAATGTTTGGACATAAAAACGTATCATGTCTCATTATGTTGACAACGTTGTGAGCTCTCGCTCATTGAACATACGAAGCTTGATAAAATATATTGAGTTGTTTCTTTGAAATTTAGAAGCGAGTACAATGTTTGAAAAGAAATGTCCATTGCATATGCTTTGTCTATCATCGCAAAAAAAGTGAGAGCCCCCCTCCCCCTCCCCCGAAAATCCTGTTTGTTTTTTAAAATAGTGCAAAAGATTTTTTAAAAATTTGCATTACTAACATGACTAAGTACGTGATGGAATATGTACTAGCCTTATAAGACCACCTGTTATAAAAATATTTGGTTGTCCTCTCTCCCGATCTACTGCCTGGAAATGGCCCGACTCATTTTTTTTTTACATCCCATTACACGATATATTTTTTTTTCTTCCGTCAACAATTATGTTTAAATTTTAAGGAATTTCTTTCTCACCTATAAATAAGAACCCAATAATTTTTTCCCTGAGTTGGGAGGACGACCAAACGTCATTTCAAAGATGGTATAAAATATTTAATTATGTAGATTTTTTTCTTTACTTTGTAAAATTTTAATTTTGACAATATGGGCAAATAGAATTTTCGTCACAAGTACCTGCATAACGTCATTTTCAGACTGTGACATCACAAACAAGGAGCAAAACTTCAGCATATGCTATTTATAGAACTAAATGTGTTTGGCTATGTTTCTAATTTGAATTGTGGTTTTGTAGATATAGAGATAGTTCGATTTTTTTGATCACCCCTGGTACTAGTAGGTATTAAAACAAGGTCATTCATATCGATTATATGTGTCTTATTTCTTTGTTTTCATTGGTGATAATTAAAATTTTGATAGATAATATAAGTTATCTATGGCAAACTTACAACTTATTAATTTTTAACTTTGATGGTGCTCATTTTTCCTTACCTGGAATCAAAGAGTTTAAGATTTTTTTTTATCAATACGTACACTATTTAACAATTAACTGTTCGATAATAATACTAAATAAACTACTTCAAGCCACACTATAACACCTTTCCTCTTTTAAAAGTGTTCATGTTATTTGAAATATTTTGCATCTGTAATTTTTTTCTACATCTAAAGATTGTTATGTCCCTCCATATTAAGAAGAGGTCTGGAAAACAAAATTCTGTGCTAAAAATAGACCACGTGCTGCTATCCATAGAACTACTTTCATGGTTCTTTGCAGTCTTTTTGAAGACAACGGTACCTTGTTTTGAACTTGAAATTATCATTTAAAAGTGCAAATTTAGACATTTTCTCAACAAATGGTTGTAGAGAGAACATTAATGCACACTTTGCATATTTTTTTTGATTTTTTAAGGCTCTGCTGAATTCTTTAGCTCCGCAGTTCTAAAGAGCATATCAAAAGCATTTTTCTGCAAAAGTATGGATTATATATACATAACATGCATTCAGTTATGCATATTAATTCTATCTTTATCATAAGGACTTAAAATTTGATCAAAATATAATGTACTTTAGCCATTTGAAGAAATGTTTACATTTTGTTCTCAATGCACTAAAGGTGGCCGTACATCCCCCTTAAGAGAGTATGATTCTAACATTTTCTAAAGGCTTTTGTCGAACACACTTTGTAATCCTATTCCTGACTGGCGTATTTTTAAAATCAACTCAATCCACTTGCGCAGTAGGTCTGGGTATAAATACTCGTGTTCGATTGAAATTACTTGTCCCGCCAGCCAGTTTTCAAGGTCAAAACTTCTCGAGGCCGTGCTATCCGTAAAGGTATTTGCTTTTGAAATACTTTTCTTTTTCATATATTGTTATTTTTTTCATAACTTATGCTATTTTTCATTCTATTTGAAGTTACAATTATGTATTTTCTTTTATCCTGCAACTACCCCTTGCATTGACCTAATAAAGGTAACCTAATAAACCAAAGCTTTATCCGAACACTGCCCTAATAAAGCCTCGTGCATGTATTCCGACGTTCTAAAAGCATTGTGACGTCACGTATACTGCAATGTTTACGCCATGGCGTCATAGTTTCAACTGCGGAGATGTGCCTAAATCTGTCGGAAATAGCTTGTTTTGGACGTACAAATGTAAAATTTTGTTGCAGGATAAACAAAATACATGATAACTGTCTTGAAATATAACCAATATTGGGCTCGGGTGGAAAGTAAGAGGGCTCGGCAAGCCTTGCCCTCTATCACGTTTTCTTACCCTGGCCCAAATATCGCTTATATTTGGGGCGTAACCATGTATTTTATATTTAAAGACACATGCCATTGTCGTTTATTGCTGTTAATAAAGATTTAAACGTGACCTGGTCTTGTTACTGCTCGGTTACATTAAAGAGCAGTAATTTGTTAACCTATGCGAGAAACTCAAATATTTTTTGTAGAAAAGGTTAAATGAACAATGTATGACAGCACGTATCCGTTATATGACGTTATTTAGGTGACTACTAAAATCACGATATACGATATATTTAGATGTATAGATTATTTTCAGTGACATTTTCTGGTCTGATTTAAAAAAGATGGTGCTTCAATCCTTTTTTTAATGTGTTGTCTTACGTCGACTAGTAGCAATTTATTTTTTGAAGTTGTGACACTGATTTATATATATATATATATATATATATATATATATATATATATATATATATATATATATATATATATATATATATATATATATATATATATAATATAAATCCACACACGTATTGTTATAATAAAAATTCACAACACCGAAATAAACTCAACCGGTTTCATTTCCAATCTTCAGGAGTTTGACAATATAATGCTAAGTTACACAAAATCAACATTCATATTGTGACGTCATAAAGTGCCAATACTTTGTCGCGCTTTAGCAAAGTTCATTATTACGTCATGATAATACGTAAGTTATTACGGGAAATCAAATTTTCTGTTATATACAAATAGTACAGTTATATTATGCGGGTAAAAGAATATTTCTTAAACGAAATATAATTATGTTGCATTTAAAACAGGTTTATGTCTGTTTATAAAATGTTTTGATTAGTTTCACGTTTTTTTCTGTAGTGTCCCTTCGGAATTTGTAGAAAGGAAAAACAGTAAAATTGGGGGTTTTATTTTTGGCACAGTTTCTGATGTGTTCGCTTGCGGCGGTACACTGGTATTTTGGTTCCCTAATTTGTTGTCGGTGTACGGTCATTCTGTGTCTCAGGATGTCTCCTGTCTGGCTGATATAATTTTCACCACAACCGGCATAGGTTATCACATAGATAAGATTAGAGCTGGTGCATGACATTGATGTTTTAATTGTAAATTCTCTTCCAGTTTTAAATTGAAATTTGGATCTTTCTGTTAGGTATGGGCAAGTACTGCATCTGGGCTTGTTGCATCTATCGATGATTGCTGTTTCATTGTTGGTAGAAGAAAAGGATGCTTTTGTAAGGATGGATTTGACAGACGGACTTTGTCGTTTACTCTTAATGATCTGTGAAGTTTCTAATATTTTTTTCATGTCTGGATCATCCTCTAAAATGGGCAAATTATTTCTAATTATGCTGAAAATCTCTGGATTTCTTGGGTTATGCGTTGACACGTATGGTATGACATTATTTACCTGTTTGTTTTTCACTGTAAGTAGATCTTTTCTTTCTTGAGATTTGGATTTGTTAATTCCGTTTTCAATCAATCGTCTAGGATAGTGCCTTTGAAGGAGTAGTTCTTGTAGTTCTGTGAGACGAGATTCCAAGACAAGATCCTTCCCTTCCTTTCTTAAATTTCATAAATAAGGATAGTAGTAACTACTTACATAGCTCTTTATCAGGAGTTTAAATTCATTTTCATTTTTTTACTTTCTTTACTTTAGATTTGTACATAAATAACTCTGCAAATTGCGGCGAAGGGGTATGGAGCACCCCCAGGACCCCCTCTAGATCCACGCCTGTGGACCTGGAGTAAATGAGAAATGGAGTTTTCAAGCACGATAATTGTTTTTTTTTTTCATTTTTAAAAAGTCTACTTGGTTTTATGATGATTAAAAAATATTTTTAAAAAATATTAATATAAACCAAATCTTGAGAAGATAATATTGCTTTAATGGAAAAAGAAATACTTTTTTCAATAAAATAAGTTCAGGAATGAAAGATTGTTTTGTTTTTTTTTTCATAATGGACATTTTTAATAAGTTCCTTAAGTTTTCAGTCAATAACGCATAATGCTTAATGTATAGTTGATTTACAATACCTCATACTCAAAATACAACAATCAAATGTATATAAATACAGGATTGTCAAAACTTAAGAGATGTTGTTAAAATGAATCCCTAACACGGCAATCTTTTATGAATAAATTTATAAAATAAATTCATCATATTATGTAATTGCTGCATGTCAACTACCTCCCCGAGTGTGTGTAATCCCCCTAAACTCCCCTCTTCGGTCACACAAATCTTCATAGTTTTGGAAATTAAATAATGCATTGTTTGTAAAAAAAGACTTCACAGAGCCGTTTTTCTTCTTGGTTAAATGGTTAAATGGTTTTCAATTCAGTAAACTCGTTTTGTTATGTTTAAGCCTGAACTTACACTTACACATGAGTAAAATTTTGGCCTAACTTTCAGAGTCCGTTGTGAAGATACGCTATTTAATGAAACGCAAATCTTTGTGCTTCACTGTAGTCCCGACTTTACGCCAGCGTAGCGCTACGACTGGGCGTACGACCTTTGCAGAAACGGGCCCCAGGATCATAAAGCAGTCTTAGACTTAAGGCAAAATATCAGTCATTCATAAAATGAATATTTATTGGAAACTGAATCGAGAAATTTAAAATTAACAGCTTGAAAGGGAAAGAAACTTTTATAACATTTCAAATTCCACGTGATTTCTTACTGATAATTTAAGACAATTAACACAGACTGCTTCATGTTCCTAGGGTTTGGATCCTTGTCACGAGGAATTCGGCAGACTAAGCTGAACCGCACGGTACGTCGCTCCTGCGGCTGATAATATGTGAAAAAGTGCTGCCTGGCCTTATAATTATTTACATTTTTTAACAGATGATACAAATAAACAAAAATTGATGTTGAGAAAGTTTAGTTTTAGCATCTGCCGCTTAAAAACGTAATAAAACGCAAATCTTTGTGCTTTGTGCTTACTTTTTTATACTGAAGGAAGTATACTTGGTAAGATCTTATAATCACATATTACGTGATACAGACATGTGTGGGCCTACAAAATTACTGTGCAGAAAACTTGGTATCAGGATTTGCATATGATTTACTGCCAATTAATATTTTTCTTTCTCATCATTTGTCTCGAACATTTCTGTATATGTATCACAATTATGAGAAGTTCTATAAAATTAAATTCTTGATCATATATCTTGTCTATCATTATCAACTTCATCAGAATGTTGTGGGTTTTCTATTCCATAAATTAAAAGTAGTTACTTGTTACTAAGAAACAGTTCTGTCATTTCACGTAAACAACATGTTGTGTTCAGAATAACAGACTTTGGTTTAGAAAGACCATTATTAAAGTCTCATATAAACATGTAATAAGGTAATGATCACAGACATGCACAGAGATGACAAGCATTTCTAAGCATGACCAGCAGAATATGTTTCATTTTATAAAGACATAGCAAAAATATGCTGTTCATTTTAGAGAGACATAGCAAAAGGATATGGAATTCAGAAACATCTAGTCATGATAAGTTTGTAACCGTGCGGTACAGTGCGTTTTGTTGTTAAAGACATATTGTCGTAGGCGATAATATGCACCTACCCTCACTGCAAATACTGTCAGCACATATTGTCGTCGGCTGTAAAATTCTACACGTACAAATTGCCTACCCTGAGTCGCCCCATCGTCAGGGCTTCAAGTAATATGGAAGAGGATGACGATGGTATCAAAAATCACATCTACACTTTTTATGAAATTGCATGTTCGCTAAAAGACGAACCAATGATTTCTGTAACCACAGTTGTCATTTTAAACTCAAATAAATCAACTGCCATGAAATTCAACATATCATATATATAATTTACACTGCGAAGAGAGTGAATGGTGCACTAGCATGTCTTATATGTCTATTAATCAATTTCAATTAATTGCACTGGATTTCTGCTGATGACAATTTTTATACTAGGTTATTATTACCTCTGTTTAAAATACCCTGCGAGACGATTTCTTCATAGTAATTACGCGCAAACATATGATGCGCGAAAAACCATACTTTGTAAAAGGGAGGGGCTTTTCTTAGAGAATGTCTATTTATACACACCTTCTGTAAAGTCCGTGTATTATATGCTCGAAACATTACACGTGAGCATTTCGGATGTTTTTCTCCTTGCTAGTAAGTAAATTCATGAAAGTCTACAAGGATTGATAGCTTTTCTCAAACGAAATGATTTAGATAATTTTTTCTTTGCTCATCGCAAAAAAATTCGTGTTTTTTACACTATATAATGGAACTAATGTACCTTGTATGCCAAGTTGAACGAATGACAAAGGTTGATTGATGAATAAAAACATATTACTTTAGTTCTTGAGGTTAATCGACATTTCTATAAGGCGAAGAAAGGCCCCTGGGATCTTAAAACAAAGAATAAAAGGACGCAATGATTGAGGAGGCTTTCAACATTTCAGGAAACGTAACAGTTTCAAAAGAAGCTTCAACAGTGGATACTCTCCTGTTTTTATTTGGCTTACCCACTGCTGTTCTTAACTGCATATCCATTCTGGTACTTTTAAAAAGCAAAAAGCTCAAATTTTCTATCCGTCTGCCTGCATTACAGATGGCCATTTCTGATATGTGTTTAGGTGTTATTTCGTGTATTCCAAGCACCATTTTTGATAGTCTCGATATTTGCATCACTAAAAGATATTTCATCGTAGCGTTTTACGTCTTTGGGTGTTTGACCATAACCATTATGAACACAGATAGGTTTATTTCACTTCGATTTCCTTTTCAATATGTCAAGATTTGTACACATGTCAATATAACAGCGGCATGTCTTCTTTCTTGGATAATAGCCATGCCTTTGCCAATTTTTGCTTTCATCTTTCTCATTTATTCGCCGTATTTCCTTTTTTTATTTCCTGAATACCAATTTGAATTATCATCATTTTTATGTTCAATAGACACTTCACTGCGAATGTTCAAACCAAAGTTTTTTTTTCAAAGTGGAAGCAAATAAGTTTCATAAGGAACATCCAAATACCTTATTTTTTACTCTTCGAGGTAAACACATGTACATAATTGAAATTACAATTACCTGTCTTGATTCATCTTTGGCCTCATTACTTCCCTCTCCGATGTCATGAATCTAAATGTAAAATGCAATATTTATCCTCCATATACAATATAAAGAAATAAAAGATTTGTTAAATCTTTGAGATAAAGTGTACCGGTATATATTTGTTTAAAAAAACGTAAAAATGAATTTGCGAGGATTATAATCCTTCTCTTCTCTCATTAAAAATATTCCTTTCTCGTAGATAGTCTTTCAGAAGAAAAATATTTTTGTCCCTTAATGAAACAGAATATATTTTTTTGTTAGTTTGTTAAAGTTTTTGTTGTTTAACGTGGTACTGGGGAATATTTGATCACATGGAGACGCTACTATTTGCCTGTGGTTGCAATTTTTGTCATATACTAGTAGTAAGCACCCAGGGCCAGTGAGCAGTGAGGGATCACCTACTGGGACAATGGATCTTGGTTATAAATATGGTCTCATTCGAAAGACCGGTCTCCACGTATCACAGTGGGATTCGAACCAATGACGTAAGCATAAACGCCTTACTCCACTCCATGTCTATAGAGTAGTCGCTCTGAGCCACACGGGCAAAGGAATTAATTAGTAGTAAATACATATTATATTGGAAAAATATGACCCAAATAAAAATAACTCTATCAAAAATAAATGAGACCAAAATTTAAAAGATTTCTTATAAAGGATCTAGATGAATATTATAAATAAATTAAAAATTCAATTATTTTTTAATGATATTTTATCATATTCTGAATAAATGTCAGTGGTTTTTAGCTAAATCACATCTAAATGTTGTTACAATTACCTCGTCAGCTGGATCTCTTGACTCCCATGCAGCTGAATCCTAGAAATAAAATCAAAGATTTTTTTTACAATTGATATTTTTTAAATATAATTTTCAAAATGAATCTCTGAACTGTATACTTTAATTATATTTATTACATGTAATTAAATTACCTCTCCAAATATATCCCATTCAAACATTTTTGCACGAAAGGCTTCAAGTCTCTAAAAATAAAACAAAGATGTCCAGAATGTGCAAAAAAGCAATATGTTAAATGTTTGATAAAATTTATTTATATCTGTAAATAAAAAAGTTCTTATTAATGTCTGAAGGATAATTATCAATCTCTCTTTCAAAATAATTAAGACGAAACTTAATGTTTAAGAGGTCTGAGATTTCTCAACTCCTGATTTGTATTCTTAAAAGAGACTTTTGATCTCTAATACTGTTAGTTATTTCCATTGTTTTATTAACGTTTAGTTGTGAAAGAAAAAATAAAGTGAACATAATACAAACTTATCAAATATATCTGCATAACATAGATTGATTAGAACTCCTGGATTTCTGTTCAAAACAACAATTAAGCCCTAAAAGTTGCCTTTAATGATACATGTACGTCACTTTTAGTAACATTTACTTGAACTAAATATGAACTTGAAGAAAGAAACATCTCAGAAATGAGAGAATAAGATTCGTTTCCTGGAAGAAAAAACTACAGGTACCCTGTGAAAGAAAATGTTTTATTGCTTTCAAAATTTAAGGTATTATTAATATACATTGACGTTTATCTTTTTTCTTATTTAATAGTACACTTATGTAAATATCTTCTAAATACAATTTTAAAGATAACGAATAAGTTTGAGATTCTTTTTAAAATATATTTAGTAAATATAGTTTCATTTCTTACCTGCTAAAGTCACTACTTTGAAATAAAATGAAACTAGTCTTTTTTTGGAACAAGGATTTTTTTTAGTTATTTTTGGAAATATGTTTGGTTGATTTAGACGTGTAGAAAAATCTATTGACCAATGTATCATTTTAAGTTGTATGTGTATCCATGTTTCAAGCTGAAATTTGATGTTACATTATTTATATAATCTTATGTTTGGTTTGATATAGCTTATGATCTGAAAGCATTCGCCAGTCTTTTGTTCCCGAAATGATTAGCTATTTTTAGGTGGAAAATTCCATGTTTTTAAAAAGAACCAAGTAATCCTTAAAAACTTCTGCCTTAATTATGTTTTTATATTATTTCAAGCTCCATTTTTGCAATACTTGCTCATAAAAGTAGGAAAAAGTATTTTCCTTTTTCTTTTTCTTAGTTTGAAAACAGAGAAGCTATTATTTTAAAATAGAGTGGAATCAATAAATGTTTTATTTTAGATCGTGGATTTTTTTCAGCTATTTTTGGAATTTAAAAAGATTTCTGGGACCTTCTAGGAAGAATCTACAGGTAATCTAACGTTTCTTTTTTCAGCTTATATTTTTTTCATTAACCTTTCATGAAAAAAAGAAATTTTGCTATTTTATGTCTAAAATAAAAGTTCATATACTAGTATTAAGCCATGCATGTAAGGATGTTTATATGTACAATTCCGTTTTTGACTCTTATGTGAATTTATTGTGAGGAAAAGTGCAATATAAGAACAGAAAAAAAAAATAATTTAATTAAAGGATACGATTTTGGTCACTGCAGTATGCACACTGCTCAACGCGTTATCGGCTACTCGGTTGTTAGCGGACACTCGGTGCAAGAAGAGCAATGTTCAGAAATTGTATGTAATTCTAAATTTCATATTTCAACGTTAAATTTTTATTTCAGCAAACAAAGTTTGTGATCTATGACAAATAATTGATTATATTTTCAGCAGCAGAAAGCACAAACCATATCACTCTCTTTCAAAAGATCTACAGCTCTTTCAAATGATATTTTACAAAAAATTTGGAATATGTCATCACATTTTTACTTCTGTAGAATTAAAAAATACTTTATTCTATCAAAGAAACTTGTCTATTTATTATATGGACAATCAGATACCTTTAGATCAGCAAACTGAGATGATTAAAATCGTTTAAAATGTCTCGTTAGTTGAAAACATGTTATCGGCAACACGGTTGATGTTGCCGGATACTTCGGTTTTTGACGGGTGTATGTTATCGGAAACCCAGGTTAAAAAGTTTCCTTTAGCTTCATAAATGGATTGGAAAAGGTCCATTATAATCTGCCAGTCCTTGAAAATAGCAAAAGTAAAAGTTTGTTTTGATATGAATGTATATAGATAAAATTTATAAGAGAACTACTCACCTGTTCAATCATTTTTCTCGTTTTCAATTCAAGATAACCTCTTGGTAACCGCTTCAGGCGGTTTCAGACGTAAATATAATATGTTTAATTAATCATAAAAAATTTGCTTTAGACTTCCCATATACCGGATACGTGAATTTAAAAAAAAATGTTCAATAACCCTATGATCCCCGGGGAACTAATTTTTTTGTCTAGTAATGTCAATTTATTATCACGTCACAGTTACACATATAGCAGGTGTGGCCCGTATATGAAACAAGTGACTGTGACGTCAGGACTTATGTTGCTCCCAGAAGAACCTTAACATATTTTTAGAAGGTTAAAATAGAATCACCCAGTTTATACCAGGTAGGACTTTTGAAATACTTGATAATGTGATTTTACGTCAATCAGACAGCTGTCAACATTAAAGAATAATAATTCTTAATTCTTTCTTATACAATGTAATTTGGATATGTAGTAGATTAAAGAGACTATCCTTTAACAAAAAAGCATGGTCCAAAAAAAATATTAAAAAAAAATAATAATACATAAAACTAAGGGATCCGACTGGAATTTTATTGTGTTAGAAATACTTGAATTTAAAAAGATATATAACTCAATTTCCAAACGCTAAAAATACCTACTAGTATTCAGGAGGAAGGGGTGCTGATTGATACACTTCAGTTCATCGTATGTTTAACTTTTTCTACAAACAGTTATTTGCGTTTTCAATTGCAATAGGGGGGGGTCAGTGCCAGAGATTTTTTGCTTTAGCAAACATCCAAAAGCAGTGCAAAATCTATGTCAGCCACACACACCCTGCATCCGAGCATTTAGCTCTATCTACACATTGAATTTGAGCACACTGCGTGATACGACCGTTCATCAGAAGGGTTCTTATTCCTTCTTGGTACGTTAAACAACCTCCGGTGATTTAGAGATCCGTGTTTATGTTTTTGGAATCTTTTAAAGTCAATCTCTTTTACCATACAATTTTGAATTCTATGTCATATATTTTGGTCTAACCCCTTATTTGGAAATTCATCTAACCACCCTTAAGTTTAAATTCTTTAATTGCTTTACATGTATATGCCAAACTTATAAACGTATTCGTGTTCTAAAGGCTGTGAATTTGATTCTCGGCGGCGACTGATCTTATTCGATAAAAATGGGTAGCAACAGTTCCTTCGCCATGCGCTCAGCACCTTGATTGTATGTTGTTTAACGCCCTCTTGAGAATGTTCCAGTCATATGGAGACGCCATCACTTGCCGGCGGAGAGCTTCAAAATTTGTTATATACTCAGCACCTAGGGCTATTGATCAGTGCGGGGTGTTTTTGTGCCAGCACCCACTGTGGAATATGAACCCGCGACGTAAGGATCGACTCCCGCCTTACTTGGCGGCTCTAGAAGCAGGCACTTAAACCACTGCGCCACGCGGGCGACCTCGGTACCTTGAAATATAATTTAAAACTTACAATTGTATACCATATTTTCGAAGAGGTCAAAATCATGAAGAATTCAGTGAGAAATGCCAAAAATGCACTCATTTTTTAAAAGGATAATAATAAAATAATTTGGAGGCAAATTATAGCCAAAAATTAGAAATTCGTGCCAGTCACTTTAAATATTTAGGTTTCATACGGATATCTGTCGTTTCTTTGTGTTTTCCCTAATCTATGACAACCTTTGTTTCCGATAACCAAAACCGAGTTATCCGATAACAAAGTGCATTATTCAACCGCATTTCCGATAACATACTGAAAGTTAAAATTGGGCAATTTTTGCTCTTTAATTACATATTTGCAAGATTCTGTGGAAGTCTTCTTGTGGACAATCAGTGACGCAAGGTAACTATAAGGATTTTGAAGAAAAAGGCCATTTACAACAATCGGAGAAAAACTTGCAAAATAAAACAAATTTTACTTTTATAGTCTTCTAAAGGCTATAACAAATGCTATACTAATGCGTATCGAGGCTTTATTTTGTATCCGTACTCATTTCTGTTTACAAAAAGCACAATGAATATTCCCTGTTTCTATTTTAGCAGAGTTTATTTAAAATAAATTACTAACCTGTCAAAAATTGTTATCAACCGAGTGTCCGATAACAACCGAGTAGCCGATAACGCGTTGAGCAGTGTGGTATGATGGCCAATAACAGCCTGTAGAACCGACTGCTTTTAAAATTTGTACATCTAAAGTTTACAAATGACTTGTACATTTTGCACTGATAGTGCATGTACGTACCTTGGTATACTCGTGCTCTAAACTGGTGTCAGTACGTACATGTTCATGTACGTCAACACATGTTCAAAATGGCAAAAAGCTAAATTTTGTCAAAATATGGACGCTTGGCGCAGATATTATTTTGTATTTTATTAATTTAGTTTATTTTATACGCAGCATATAAATTAAAGAGATATAAACTCAATACAATTTCTATTATTTGTGTAACATTAATCTCTATTTGAACCTGAACTCGACTCTTAAATACGCATACATCATTCTTTAAGTATTTTTGATTGTGTTTTTGTCATGTGTATCAATGTGGAATGGAGATCCACGTACAAGCTGGTTATCTTGCTTTACCTTTGTTAACAATTTATTGCAGGTACGCGTATTTGTGTTTGTTTGTATAGTTACTGCACTGACCTGTGAAACTTTGATATGTTTCTTTGGTTTCTTACCTTTCTGTTACAAGAAGTATTACACTTGTTTTTTGTTGCTACCGAGTCAAGTGTGTTCTTGAATAGCTGTACGTTAATCTACACCGGTGTCGACTGAACTGTGACTAGGTCAGGTCCTTTTTATAGGGGTCTTCGTATGTAGCAAGAATCCAATAGAAAATGGCAGACACAATATTTTTTCGAATCGTGTTAAGCTTTAAGTAAGCAATTAATTCAGTTTGATAAGTTGAACGTCCAGGAATAGTTTAATATTAATTGTCAGAAGCGACTTACAGCAAAAACTTTCTTTTGAAATACATGTATCCCTAAGAGTCCTATTGTAAACGTTGTGTAGCGGGTATTCCCGGCAGTATGATGGATTGATTGATTGATTATATACTGTTTAACGTCCCTCTCCAGAATATTTCACTGATATGGAGACGTCACCATAGCCGATGAAGGGCTGCAAATTTAGGCCTATGCTCGGCACTTACGGCCTTTGAGCAGGGAGGGATCTTTATCGTGCCACACCTGCTGTGACACGGGGCATCGGTTTATACGGTCTCATCCGAAAGACCGCCCCATTTAGTCGCCTTTTACGACAAGCAAGGGGGTACTGAGGACCTATTCCAACCCGGATCCCCACGGGACGGCAGTACGATGGAAAACACAGCTGATGGAAAACACAGCTGTAGATTTATATATTTATCATTACGACACCTTTAGAAGATTAATATGGAGTATTGGTGATATTTGGAATGTCCTGGAATATACAAATTGCGTACTCTAATGCAATTGTTTAGTAAAACACGTTTTGATTGGCTAATGCACTGATGTTTGAAGCAGTAAAACGAGCATTAACGAGCGTGAAAGATTTTTCATTGTGACGTCATAATAGAGCGACGCAAAAACACAATGCCCCATGACGTATTTCATGTAATAAAACTCAACAAAATAAGACGTAAACAACAAAAACAATACATGGATTGCATTAGAATGGGAATAACTATCTTCTAATTGGGCATTTGCGACCGTTAATGCTGATTTAACGGTCGCAAACATCCAAATTAGAAGATAGTTATTCCCTAAATAAAGATATGTACAAAATTTTTTATCAATAATATAATATTCCGATCCATAAAAAATATACCGGTCACAATTTTTTTGTGTTCCCTTTTACAATTAAGTATCATCATTTGATATGATAACATGGAACATATAATTTATACATATTAGGCAATTAACATAAAACACAATTATTCTTTTTTTTTTATTATATGTCATGAAAATATATAAACAGATAGGGAAAACAATTAATAGAACGGACCTTTTTCCAATTAAATATATTATTTACGTAATATACCAGATACCGTAATTAGAATAATCAGGATTCGTTCTTTTACAAATACCTTTCTAAAAAAAACACATAAAAATTCATATTGACCGAGGCGAAGCCTGGTGAATAACAAACCATATTCAACACCAAAAGAGTCCATAATTGTTTTATCATATAGTCCGAATTTGAATAAATAATACATTGAAGGCTGAATGACGACACTATTTTCATTAACGAACTTCCGTCGTTGATAAAAAAAAGTCTAGATTACGGTTTGTCTTTTCCGTGTATTCTTTTCCGAATTTCGCTGTGTAGAATGTCCAAATGTTTAAAAATAATCCTTCAATAGGTTTGTATAATATTTTTCCTGCTCCGATATACGATATGTAGCTCGCTACAGCCGTTTACAACGTTTTTTGAGAGGTTGATTCTGACGTCACAATGCCGCCGCACGCGCAATTACCCTCCGGTGAATACGGCCTCAAATCCAGTGAATATGTAGTGTAACGAACTGTTTGCGCTTGTATAGATTATATAGGGAATATATACAATTAAAGTTTTTTATTCTCCAATATTTTCGCAAACAAATATTTCCACGTAAATGTACAATTTTTTTTCAAGAAACTCCATCAGTATAATCGGTATCTAAATAGACAGATAATTGCGAATTTAATTTGTGAACATTTGAAAATAATCTGTTTTTCACCTTTTTCACTTATTACTCTGAAAAACGTATCTTAGAAGAATAAAAACCTAAAAACTACATTTTTAGGAATTCAAATAATTAAAGTCACCAGTAATATGAACTACCGTATAAATGGACATGACATTTTAACGATGATGTTTTGTCTGATCAAAATTTGTTCGTCGTCTGCCGTTGTTGTCGTTGGCGTTGTCGTCGTAAACTTTTCACATTTTCATCTTTTTCTCAAGAACCACTGGAACAATTTCAACCAAACTTGCCACAAAGTATCCTTGGGTGAAGGGGATTCAAGTTTATTCAAATAAAGGGCCAAACCCTCTTCCAAGGGGAGATAATTATGAATAAATGAAAAATTAATGGCATCTTTTTAAAATCTTCTTCTCCAGAACCACAGTGCCAGGAAATATATGTGAAAATTCTTTAAAAATCTTCTTCTAAAGAACCACTATGCCAGGAAAGTTGAAACTTATAGGGAAGCATTTGGGACTGTAGATTGAAGTTTGTTTCAAATCATGACCCCCGGGGGTAGGGCGGGGCCTCAATGGCCGCTCAAAGTTTAACATAAAAATATATCAGAAAATTCCTTTAAAAATCTTCTTCTTTAACCACTGTGCCAGGAAATATTAAAGGTACATGTATATTGAAGCATCCTCAGGAAGTATAGATTTACGTTTGTTCAAATCATGACCACCAAGGGTAGGTCATGGCCACAATGGCCGCTCAAAGTTAAAAATAGAAATATATAGGAACCACTCTGCCAGGTAAGATGAAACTTATAGGGAAGCATCCTCAGGTAGTGAAGATCCAAGTTTGTTCAAATCATGACCCTTGGAGATAGGACAGGCCACAAAATGTTTTAAAAATCTTTTTCTCAAGAACCACTCTGCCAGGAAAGATGAAACTTATATGAGAGCATCCCTAGGTAGTGTAGATATACATTCTTTTTTTAAATTATGACCCCCAAGGGTAGGGCGGGGCTACAGTGGCTGATCATGATATGGATTGGTTGGGATCACTTTTGGGTTTAAACTTTTCAATAATAAACTAATTTCTGTTTTATCCAAGCTACAGTGCTCAGGTGAGCGATGTGGCCCATGGCCTCTTGTATTTTAGCTTTATTAGCGAGGGTTCTGAGATCGCTAAAATTGAATATCACTAAAATTTGTTTGCTATAGCTTCTTTTCAAACAATTAAAATTACTTCTCGCTAAAAATTGAAAACCAATTTTTAAGACGAAATCGCTAAATTTGAGTCTTGCTAAAATTTTCCCTTATACGGTAAGTCGTCCATTTGAAATCAAAAATTTCAATAAAACTTACCAACCCACAATGATTAAAACACTTAAACAATAAAAACAAAGCATTTCAAAATCTTACCGAATCAATGCGCGAGATGTCATGTTCAAGTATACACTATGGTGCTTGTACGGATAGGGCCATTTGCGTTAGCGAGACATCGCGTTCAGATAAACGTGAAATCGCGCTAACACACAACACGCCGTCGCGCTAACGCAACTTTGCACAACACGCCGTCGCGCTAATACACAACACGCCGTCGCGTCAACGCAACTTTGCACAACACGCCGTCGCGCTAACACACAACACGCCGTCGCGCCAAAGCAACACTGTACTATACGCCGTCGCGCAAACATACAACACACCGTCGCACTAACACAACTTTGCACAACACACCGTCGCGCTAACATACAACACACCGTCGCACTGACACAACTTTGCACAACACGCCGTCGCGCTAACACAACTTTGCACAACACGCCGTCGGGCTAACGCAACTTTGCACAACACGCCGTCGCGCTAACACACAACACACCGTCGCGCTAACGTCACATTTTGCACAACACGCCGTCGCGCTAACACAACTTTGCACAACACGCCGTCGCGCTAACGCAATTTTGCAAGTTTCACAGTCTAGTAAGAAGTCGTGTACGGAAATATAAGACTGCGCAGGGTACTACTAAACAGAGAACCCAGAGAACCCTACAGAACTCTAATGATTTTAAGTTATTTATTGTCTGTAAATGATTTTTTTTATATTTTAAATAACTAATATATCATAATAAAACAAAGTTAAATTAAAAATTATATTTTAACAATTTGTTTGCTTATTTTAACAGATTACTATAATCTCTTAAGACTCGATAATAGTTTTTTTTATATAATAGTAAGAAATTATTTAATATGCTTTAGATCAGAATATATTATGGGTCGAGAATTATACATATCATTAAAATTTAATAAAAAATAATGTGTAAAACATTGAAAAATAATTGTAAAATTTTGTGATATTCAGATAAAAATTATTATTTCGACAAACAAGGTTTCTGAAATTTAATTGGGATCGGGATGTTTCACCACCTATTTTGTTACGTTTTTCTGGTGAAAACTTCCATAAAATAACTTTTTTTATGATTTTATGTATAAGAATATTATTTATTTAGTAAAAATCAACCACATTATGCATAAAATGTATCATTTTTTAAAGTGATGAACACGTTAATTGCAATCAGCATGCTTATTTCCGTACTCGACTTCCTACTAGACTGTGAAACTTGCAAAGTTGCGTTAGCGCGACGGCGTGTTGTGCAAAGTTGTGTTAGCGCGACGGCGTTTTGTGCAAAGTTGTGTTAGCGCGACGGTGTGTTGTGCGTAAGCGCGACAGCGTGTTGTGCAAAGTTGCGTTAGCGCGACAGGCGTGTTGTGTGTTAGTGCGACGTCGCGTTTATCTGAACGCGATGTAGCGCTAACGCAAATGGGCCTATCCGGACACCATACTACACATTCCTTTATTATTGCTTTACAACTTTAGCTTGGTCAAATAATGTGTTTCGGGGCATAATTTGCAGGTAAACAAGATGAAAAACTGTATTTTTAACTGTCATTTTCAATGAAAATAAAGAAAACCAGACATGAATATTGAACCGGAGTTTTTTCATATTCGACAAAGGAAATGTATCCAGGTTGCCTACAGTCTCTCAGAAAACGGTAATTAGTAAGTTCATGGCCTCTTCTTTAAATCAATATCAAATTTAATATAGGTATCCGGTTTACTTTTCATATGATTTCAAATTGAATGTCATGAAAATACCCTATTTTCTATATAATTCTGCTAAAGCTGTAAAGTACGGGAAAAAGAAAGTTGAAATTGATTATGACGTCATAATGGATCTAGCACCAAAAAATTAGTATAAAGTTATTTACTAGATCTTGACCTTAAAGCAATTATTGAAAATGATAGATACATCAAATGAGCAAAACATGCATTGTGACTTGCTTTTGCCGTTTGAATTTCGATGGAATATTATATGAATTTCATAACGTTTATCCCTATAAAATCCATAATCATCAAAATTTAAAGTATACATTTTTAAACCCCACCTCTATTTGTATATGATCTGAATAAATCGTTCTGAAGAAATTCGGAAATCTGGTTTTATCACTCAAAGACACGCACGTTGAGGAATATGACGTCATCGGGGGCGAGATTGTGACAGGAAGTCTGGATAGAATAGTAGCCACGGATTCTGATTCAGAACTCCTTGTTGCACCAATGATGCCTGTGAAGATGATTCTGTTATTCACCAATAAAGTTTTTGTAGATCGCATTGACTATTTCAATTGTTAATACTGTAGGGCATATGGCAAAAAATGTGACCAATACATTAATTGATAGCAACATCAAATCGGATACAAGCCAGAAAAACATGATTTTCTACTGTTATACACCTATATATGACTTAACCTTAATTACAAATACTTCTAAATTTGAGGGCAATTACAATTTCATTCTACTTTTGTGGGAATAGCTACTTTTCAGTAAAACTTTTGCTTAATTTAAACAGGAAAAACCTTGATGTACTTGTAAAACCAAGATAACCAAGGTCTGCTTCTTTTTCCTACCTAGGATGTTTTGAGATTTCTCCTTAATTGCTGTAGCGATCTCCATCGCTCTGTACCCGGACAGCTGTTCTGATTGACATGTAGGGTACGCAATCAATCCTAGAAAGTATGATAAATGAATGTAACTATATTAAAATTAATTGATATATAAGCAAGAGGCACTTTCCAGACAACAGACATAAATGATCGTGTATGATCCATCTGCGTGGTGCAATATGATTTATTTTTGTTCTGGCGAACATTAAGTTTGATAGCTTTTTCAAAAAACACAGAATAATCTGTGATGATTGATTTTGTTGTTTTTTTTTATAAACAGAGAATAAATAAAATAACATAAGGGAATGATCTCTATTAAAATTGCAATTGTTAAAATAGTACCTATTTTGACTCCCGAAATGTAATTGTTGTCATTCAGTCGCCGTATTGCCCATTTCACTGCTTCCAGTTCCATAACAGACGATGTTGAGACTTTACCATTACATTCGCCATAACTTGTGGAGGAATTTAAAGTGAATAAACCAGCAAAACTTACATCACCCGGAACTCAGGTGGCAGGAGAAATAAAATGTGTTCACAGAAATCACACTCAATATAAGGAATTGTAGGTCTATCTGGGAAAAAAATTGAACATGACAAAACTACATGTATATAATGTGAATAGACCAAGTAAGGTTGATTAGTGCAACATCGCTCCATGGTGGTTTGGGTCACAGTTTGTATAACGCGATGATGCAGTGAGGATGATGATATCACGATGGTGCTATGACTATGAAACGATGCATAATATTACTCCATCGTACCATCGCCGTGGCATCATCTCGTCATCATACAATAAACCCAAAATAGTTCCATAAACAAAAAATAATGTATTGTTAAAAATATAAAAGCTCTTGCAGAAGAAACCTATAGACGACAGTACGAGCGACATGCTAATTCTTCCATGGCACCTGATTCCCCTTTAAATGTTTTTGAGGTCCGTGTTTCTCTGCTCCTATTTTGTATAATTGTTTTATGGAGTTTGCTCTTGAATACTATTCGTTATCTCCATAGGTTTCATTGTCTTTACATTTTTTATCCTTTCCGCCGTCTCCTAATGTTGACCCCTTTTTGTATCCTTTGGTACTATAACTTGATTCAATTTAAATATAATTCTAGGTAAGAGTTTCCTACTCTATGAAGAATTTGACTGGGTGAAAAATAGGGATGGAAGGCTACTATCAAGCTTCGATCAAGTTAGATCGGTTTTAGAAATACGAAGAAATCTAAAGGGTTAACTATCTAGGTTTTCATTTGAATACTAAAGACATTGGCAAAAAAATAAATAAATAAAAAAAAAAATAAAAAAAAAAAATAAAAAAAACAAGTGCAAGGCATGTAATAATAGCCACTGTATTCAAAATTAATGTGTTACCTGTATGAGAAAAAATCTCTTTTGCGTTTTCCTTGAAAAAGATTTCCCGATTTACATAAAAAAAACAATTTTAATCGCTGGAAAGGAAATAAGTTGAGAAAAACAGGAAGAAGAAATCAACTGTTTGTACCATTCAGAGCGTAACAAAAAGCCTTTAAAATATTTTTTATTAAAAATGAATTTCTACTGGACAGAAAGTAGGTATTTATGTAATAATAAAGATTTCCCTTGCATTCAGTCTGAATTATTAAATTATGTCCGAAATTAGCTTAGTAAATAAAATCTGATAGAAATTGCCATTCTACCTAACATTTTGTTAAAAGTGTTGTTATAAGTTTGTTTAAGTTTAAAAAAAAATTATCCAAGAAGATTTTTTTTAATCTGAAAAGAGGGTCTATTAAATTAATGAGTTGTGTGCAAAAATGTCTTGTGTTTGGTTTTCCTCAAGTAGCTTACAAGTACTGAATCATGCATTAATCTCTAAGAAAACAAGCAAATTCAAAGAAGTGTTGTCCAACGCTTTTGGTGTCTTTTTGGGTGAATTTCATTTTTTATGACATATTCTATAAAATCTTGTCACAGGTAATACACATGTCAAACATGAAAGCCCTATCTCGTCTAAATCAAAAGTTAAAAGGAAGTAAAACACTGTTGACCCCGTATGGCAAAATAACGAAGATTAAACTTTTCTTAAATGCAAATTAAATACTAGTACATGTATATTGGTACCCAAAGTAGGGCCATCTCACAAGAAATACGATTGTGAAATATGAAAGCCCTAGCACCACCTGTTCAAAAGTTATGGTCAAGGATAAGTTTTTGAAAAGTAGGTCAAATCCAAGGTCAAAGGGTCAAAGTTTTTTAGTTTTTTTTTAAAAAGGTCTTGCTACAAATATTATATAGGTGAAGTATGAAAGCCCTTGCCCAAACCGTTCAAAAGTTATGGCCAAGGTTAAAGTTTTTAAAAAGTTTGTCAAACTCCAAGGTCAAGGTCAAAAGGTTAAAGTTCTTTATATCCAATGAAAATTCTTGCCACAGAATCTACATGTTTGCATTGGCGAAGTATAAAATCCCTTGCCCGAACCGTTCAAAACTTGCGGCAAAGGTTAAAGTTTTTAAGAAGTAGGTCAAATACAAGGTCAAAGGGTCAAAGTTGTTGGAATCCAAGAAAAGGTCCCATCACAAGAATTACATACATGAAGTATGAAAGCCGTAGTCTTTACCGTTCAAAAGTAGTTATGGCCAAGATTCAAATTTTAAAATAAGGTCAAACTCCAAGTCAAGGTCAAAGTTGTTGGAATCGAAGAAAAGGTCCCATCACAAGAATTACAAACATGAAGTATGAAAGCCCTAGCCTTTACCGTTCAAAAGTTATGGCCAAGGTTAAAGTTTTTTTTAAGTACGGTAATCTGCAAGGTCAAGATCAAAAGGTCAAAGTTGTTGGTATCCACGCAAAGGTCTTGCCACAAAGAATACATGCATATGTGAAATACGAAAGCCATAGTATTTACCGTTCAAAAGTAATGGCCAAAGTAAAATCTTTGATTTTTTGTGTAAAAGTGAGTCAAACTCCAAGGTCAAATTTGGTGGAACCGAAAGAAAGGTCTTGTTACAAGGAATACACATGTGAAATATGAAAGTAATAGCTCCACTAAATCAAAAGTTATGAGCAAGGTTAAAGTTTTTTGTGACGGACGGACAGACAGACTGACTGACAGGCGGACAGACGTCAGGTGAGCATTTTCACCGATAGGTCTGGTGACCATGGTCATTATTCTATGGGGGTCATTATTCGTCTTTACACCGGCTTACTAACATAGTTTGAGACCACCTGCATAGTTTGAGACCACCTGTTCCGTTTTCCCAAAATTTCCCGATCTCTGTGTACACCACTCTGCCTCAGACTCCACCTTTAAATTACCAGTCTCAGTGGTAAAATATCGTTTTTCATTGGTTGCATGAGTTCTGGTAGTCAATCACCTGTTAGGATGTTTTCACCCTAAATTCAACAATGCCTTTGTAGTTGCTCCTCTTAAAAAGTACAAATTGTTCCACTGGCTCAATCCGTGGTAATGTGAAGATCGTCTTTTCTGCCAAAAACTTTCTAATCACAGGATTCGATCTACCTGAAGATCGACTTCCGACACCAATATCATGATAGGATGTCTCCCAATTGCTATCTCAATATTACTTTACTTTTGAACTTAAATTCATCATCTGCCATATAAGCTTCCATTCTAGACTCATGAATTCCAAATGCTTAGTTTGTTTTCCACTTGTCCAAAAAAGTGGACAGCATCTTAAAAGAAGTAAACTCTTAGTATCTTCATACTATTTATCATCACATTAATAAACATTCCAGCTACGTAAGAGAAGGAGTCAATCATGCCAGATACACGACCATTTGAACCATTTTCTCTATTCTTCATTTTAGCATTGCTTTCCCCTTAAGTCCTGCTAACAGAAATGTCTAGTTTTTTTCCGGACATTTTCACTAAAATAACTTTTAAAATCACAAAATATTCTATCATATCTACTTTTACTTTGTAGTGGTGGCTCTTTGGAAGATTTTTTTCTCCAATTGTCCTGTGGCTTGTATGAGTTCTTGAATTTCCTTGTTTATGACAGCTATATTCTTTTCCAATGTTGACATCCTTACTGATCACCACAAAATGGAGTCAACTATTTTAATAGGTTCACAATTTATTGTGTTGATATATATTATGGATCATCTCTGTGCTTAAATTCACCAACGATTTTTACAAACTTCTTTTGAAGTTTATAAATGTACCTTCTATCCATGGACAATTAGCAATTTATTGTGTTGATATATATTATCGATAATTCTGTGCTTAAATGCACCAACGATTTTTACAAACTTCTTATGAAGTTTATAAATGTACCTTCTATCCATGGACAATTTCGCAAAGTTAGGCATGATTCAAGCTTAAAACAAGTGGAGTTATGAATCTGAGTAGTTTACTTTCATACATAGTACTGGTCAAACGACCGTCTTCTCAGTTTTCATTTTGATAGTGGTGCAGTGGTAAGAGCTCTTGTTCTTAGAGTTCAATGCTTGAGTTGATCCTTGCTTCGGGGGCTCGGACTCCACTTTTGGACGTGGAGACATTTCCTTTGGATGAGACTGTATAAATCGAAGTCCCATGTTGCAGTAAGCGCTGGTACATAAAAAATCCTTCTAAGCTCAATGGTTCTGAGTTCCGTGTCTAGCATAGGTATAAGAGGATTTGCGGATAAGAGATTGGTACCACAAAGCGTAACAGACAGACGGGCAGACGTAACGATTACTACATGTATATACACTCCCGCTTTACAAGCGGGTGGTATAATAAACGTGAAATATACATCACAGGAATGTGAACATTGTGAACTTTCTCAAACCTGTCGAACCTGGAGACCATAAACTGAGAACAGACTTAAGTCAAAATTTTTATTTTTAAAATTTCTTGAGTTCTGCTTGATGTATTTGATTAAAAATTGGCAATTCTCTATAACACTTCAATTTAAATATTTGGTGTAAATTATGCCTCATTATCAAAATTATTTCAAATGTTACACTGGTTTTAAATTTTGACTTAAGTCTGTTCACAGTTTATGGTGGACAACAGACAAGAGAATTTTTAAAAAGCTAATTGTAGGTAGAATGTGGATCTTTCTTCCTATATGTTTTTTTATAATCATTAATTATTTATACTAAATGAACACTTAGGGTTAGGGTTAGCACTAGGGCTAGGGTAAGATGTTAAGCTAGGGTTAAGGTTAAGGTTAGGGCTGAGGGCTAGGGCTAGGGCTAGGTTTAGGGTTAGGGTTAGCATTACAGGGCTAAGGGAACAATAGGATGAGGTACTAGGGCTCGGGCTAGGGTTAGGGTTAGGGTAAGCATTAGGGGTTAGGGTTAGCACTAGGGCTAGGGTTAGATGTTAGGGTTAGGGTTAGGGTTAGGGTTAGGGTTAGGGTTAGGGTTAGGGTTAGGGCTAGGGTTAGGGTTAGCACTAGGGCTAGGGTTAGATGTTAATCAAAGTATATTAGGTCTAATAAGCCACACAGTATTTATTTGACATAATTTTATTATAAACAATTAATTTGTTTTATGTTTTTTGTTAGTCTATTTGATGAAGTGCTATCAGATAATGCATGTTTTTCTGCCCCCCTCCTATCACAGGAAAATATCTTCAAAAGGTGAATGATTCGTAACAATGCATGCTTTAATATAAATTTGATGAAGTTAAACCATGTAATCATTAATTTTATTTACAACATTTAAAGACAAGAATAGTGTTTATTTTGAAAAAAAAATACTTTCATTTTTTTCAATCAACCCCACTGAATTTTCAACCTTTGATATTTTCCCTGACCAAATAAAATGATTGGCATGGGCTATGTGTGTCCAAGCATCTTTTACTGTTAGTTAGCAATGGATTACATTACTTCTGAGATGCATTTTTCAATAAAAGTAAAATAGGATAATTCTTTCGAAATGTGCACATCCCTGTA
The DNA here is from genome assembly GCF_032062105.1 of Saccostrea cuccullata. Taxonomy (NCBI): domain Eukaryota; kingdom Metazoa; phylum Mollusca; class Bivalvia; order Ostreida; family Ostreidae; genus Saccostrea; species Saccostrea cuccullata. The sequence goes on from NW_026938743.1 coordinate 27,889, forward strand.
ACGATAGCAGTATTCAGGTAAACGTTTTTATCACTGCGTTTGACGCGTTTTCTCGACCTACATGGATTTTTGCTGTACATGAATGTATTCCGTGTTAGTGTTATCTATATTGCAGCAAATGCATTCAAAAATAATTTAATTCTCGGTATAGTTCTATTTTGTTGTTGAATTTATACTTTTCAAACATGTATTTGGTAGTTTATGGTCTTCTAAAGGCCGGTACACGGTAAGGCTTGCCTTATAAGTCATGGAACTTACGTTCTAGCCTTACCGTGTGTACACCCATATACACGTTTTTTCGAGCCTTATAAGTTTGACTTAGGAATAGAACACTGCTCCATTTCTTAATACAAGACTTAGCTGACTTTTATTTCTTAACCAATGAAAACCTTCCACTTAAAGTTCAGTCTATTTTTATAAAACCATACACGTTGGTTTATGTTCTTATTCGTTTCATTCAAACGAACATAAAACATTTATGAAATAAACACAAACTCGTGAAATAGGATATGAAGCGCTCTGAAAGTGCAGTTTAATTATTACACACAATACATATTATATCTCTTTTTCTATTGTCCTCATCAATGTCCAAATTAAATCAAAAATAAATATTTTCAACAAAGTATAAATCTAGTATAATATTCAAAACTAAGCGATGGGCGGGTGTGTGGGACTTATAAGACTGCACGAAACAGAGCCTTCGAATGGTTTTCCCTATACAAAATTTCTTTCATGGTCACTAATAGCCCGTGCTATGAATATTTATGTCACCTGATAAGGTGACCGTCCTAACAACCAATACATGACGAGAATAAACAAACACAAACACGTGTTTGCGTAACATTAATAAATACGTTTATGTTCTTATTCGTTTCACTCAAACGAACATAAAATATTTATAAAATAAACACAAACTCGTGAAATAGGATGTGAAGCGCTCTGAAAGTGCAGTTTAATTATTTCGACGATTAAGAAGATTAGAACTGACACGAATATCCTAAATGCCCAAATTTTTAGTAACTGAAAGTTTTTCATTTTGATTTTCTTTAACATAACCATCTTTAGAATTGTCTGACCTCCACCGCCCATGCTTTTTAAACGAGTCTGTCGCTAACTCCTGCTGCGGCTGAGGGTTACCTGAGACCGCAACGACTGGGATAGAAAATCTACTTGCTTTAGTTGAACCCTTCAAGTGAATCCAATATGATTTCTCTTGCTCTTGTATAAAAAATTGGACGAATTACCCGATTTCGTCAGTTTATAAGTTTGGGAATTTTTTACAAAATGACAGAGATCTAAACAAGAACACAGGATAATGCATGCTCAGTGTTTATAAATTAAAAACTTTATATTTACAGGACAGGTATCACAAAATGTTCTAGCAATACAAACTTTATGACCAGTTTTATAAACATCTGTTTTACTTTTAACAATGTTAATTTCTACACAATTAGTCTGTATACAGATATCTGAGTAACGAATATTAACTATTTCTGAAAATCTGAAAAATCCTGCAAAAGCTAATAAGCACATACACAATGTTCTTAAATTATATAAATTTCCATCCTCTCCAAATGTAGAAACCAGAGTTTTCAAATGTTCAGGCGTTATATGTTCTTTTTTAATCACTGGTTTCGATGTCTCTCTAACTGCCCCTTCCTTAACAGTTTTTACCAAAGCTGAGTCACAAGGATCTATATAACCTGCTAGGCTATGTGCCCAACTGATGGCATGTATAGCTGAATGAATTGTGCCAGACGATTTACATTGTTTTGCTAAATGGATAATATATAGTGCAACGTTGATTTCCGAAGCAGGAAGTGATTGAATCCCAGGGTTAAAGCCGCTACACCACTTACAAAAGGTATTAAAGCGTACCTGTACTGTTTTGCTGAATGCAAAGGCCTTAGATGTTACACAATATCTGGGTAGTTCAGACGCAAGTTCCGCTAGACGATGATCCTGTAATCCACAATTAGTTCCCGTCCATCTGCCCACTTTAAATATATCTGAAAAATGTGTTTATTAAAGCAAAAAATTAGCATCTTCTAACTTTAACATATTATATGTTGTATCAGGACCTTCATCATCTGCAATACACCCTCTCTGATGTACCAGAACCACTTGTCATCTGCAATACATCATCTACACATTTGCCCAGCTCGGCAAAAATCTTTGTTTAAAGTGTACCAGGGCCTAAACCATCTGCAATACACCATCATAAACTACAAATTTGTAGCCTCTAAACATACCACAAGTATTCCAGAGCCAACATATAGAACGAAAGATACAGTTCTTGTTATGACCTTGACTGATTATCTCACTCCTATCTTTAAACAATAACACATCTTTAACATACGCCTTATAAGATAGTTCTGAATCGAATAACATTGGCCAAAAAACAGCTGAGGGCTAGTTAGGTACAATCAAAATACCATAGGCTTTGCAATCTAATAAATGTTTTATAGTAGAAACTATCAAATGAATGGGAGGACTAGCCAATTGTTTTCGCCCACCCAATTCTGTGTAAAACAATCTACAGCCTCTGATTCAGGATTCCAAAATTTTGAGTTATATCTAGTAAGTTTACGATTGTTAAAGTTTGCGAATCTATCTGCAGAGAAAGGACCAAACATAGAACTAATAAATTGAAAAAATTCATTTGTAACTTCCCAAATCATCGTGATCAATAATTTTACTGAAAAAATCTGCCTTTTCATTTTCTTGATCACTGAACCCATTGAACATCAAGGGAAATTTTATTTTCGGCACACATTTTGAAAATACTATATGCTAAAACTTGTAAGTGATGCTTCATGCTACCAGAGTGTACTATTTTCGCACAACTTTGATTATCAGTAAACCACTTTACTGTCATATTTTGTAGTTCTTTCTTAAAAGAAGCCAACGCCAATTCTATGGTCTTCAACTCTCTCCATGTAGAACTCATACTTTTCTCATGTTCTTTCCACATCAAATGGAACACCTTAGAATTAACTTCAACTGTATATGCACTTGATGCTGAATTACTTGCATCTGAATAAATGATTACGTTTTTTCTTTTAACAGAATGTAAAAATCTTGTACTGTCACAACGCATACATTCTACCCAAAATTTTAGTTCTTCAAACACTTGATCTTTATGCTTGAAAAATAGTTTAGAATCCCATGATTCTTTCAAAGCAATTTCCATAGAAGAAAACCTTGTCATAATATTGCAAATGTTACCCATTACTGGAGTCATAGAAATGATCTTCCCCACTACTCTTGCAAGTTCCCTCGCTGTTACATCGGGAAAATGAGTGATAGTTTTCTGTAGACAACAGATAGCATCATCGATTCGTCTATCCGGAACTGAAATAGAGAATAGATTTGAATTCCATGTTAAACCTAACCATTCAATGACTTGTATTGGTATAAAATGTGATTTTTCAACATTGACCACCAGACCAACTTCTGACAACGTTTTCTGAATGAATTGAGAATCTAAAAGACATTGGTCCTCAGTAGAAGCGAACGCCAAACCATCATCTAAATATAATACAATCAAAATGCCATTTTTTCTCAAGTATTTCACGATGGGTCTTAAGCATTTAGTAAAAATGAATGGTGCTGACGATAGACCAAAAGGGAGAACCGTATAGCAGTAATACTTGTTTTCCCACTGGAATCCTAAATAAGTCTGATAATTCTCAGCTATATCTATGTGATGATACCCTGATTTCAGATCGAATTTAATACAGTAAAAACCCTTTTCAAAATAATCTAATGCCGTCTTCCAGTCTTCAAATTTTATTTTATCATACTTGACATATTTATTTAGCCTACTGAGATCAAGGATCAACCTCTTTTTGTTTTTGTTTTCGGCGACACTCAGTGGACTGCACACAAATGGCTGAAAAGGAACTTCTAAAATACGTTAGTTTTCCATCAAATCTGAAATCTTTGAAGTAACAAATTCAAAATTGTTTATAGCAGACTTGTTATTTTGAAAACACATAGAAGGAGGATGTGAAACGAAAGGAATTTCATATCCAGATTCAATAACTTTCAAAATAAAAGAATTTGTGCCAATTTCTCTCCATTTGCTAACATTTCTTTTCAAATTGTACTTTATCAATGACATTTGTTTTGAATTATTTTTCTGAAGGCATTTCACCTGGCCAGCAAGAGTAGAATAGCTTGTATAACCTGTATACTTATCATTGACTTTGTGACTTGTTTTGGGGGCAGTTGGTTTTCCAGTGTCCAGTGGAAAAACAGTTGAAGCATACGTCACTGGGCTGTGGTTGACGCCTTGTGAGTTTGCCACGAAAGGGCTGCTGCTGATATGTATATGGCTGAGATGTAGCAGTAGAGGAAGAACCAGAAGTAAGCTGGGCTGCTGAGCCTGCCGCTGCTGTCGATGTAGAAGCTCTGTAGGAGCCATACGGGTGGAAACGCTTGTTCTGGGCTTGTCTTTGCTGCCTAAGGGCTCGGTTTTCAGTGCTTCTAATTTTCTTCTCATCGTCAGAGTTGTCGGCAATTTCTCTGGACTGATACTCATTTACTGTCTTCCACCTGCAGGAGATGAATCGGCAATACGAATGTATTTCTGGCGCGTTTTCAGCTTTTTCTGCAATTCGCCTATTATTGACACTGATTCACTGTCTTTATTTTCGAAAGCTCTTATCCCTAGTTTTTCTAGACCCTCAAGAATTTCAGCATTAAAACCGTACTGAGCGCGATTCCCTTCAGATTTAATCTTAAGAGAAGAGTTTTCTTAAAGTTTCTTAGCAATAGACTCCGACTGTTCTACTTTAAGCTGACCTGAAAGGTTTTGAAATTGTGACTGCAAAACCCCTGTAACAAGCTTCACCACGTCCGAAATATCAAACGGAGGATTACGGAGGATTATTATTAGTCACTAGCAAAATTTCGTCTCCACAATCGCCCATAATCGACTGAATATAATGAATGAAGAAAAACGTGTAGACTGCACGAAATAGGGCCTTCGAATGGCTTTACCTATACAGAATTTCTTTCACGGTCACTAATAGCCCGTGCTATGAATATTTATGTCACCTGACTAGGTGACCATTCTAACAGCCAATAGATGACAAGAATAAACAAACACAAACACGTGTTTGCGTAACATTAATAAATACGTATATTGAAAGGAACATAAACAGGTCGAGACCACTACCTTATATGGAAGGCAATTTTCAATACGTGACGATGTCTTCGTCACGCCCATTCTCCAATCAATTGAAAGAGTCCCAAAGCATAACAGTCTACCACGTGTTTACGATTCAATGGCTACACGTGGTTTTCGTCGGTTTACTGGACAAAATTTAACTCGTCACCGGAAATACTGTAGAGCTTCTTTATAACTTTATTAGACCGAAATTGAAAGATTATATTCTAAAGTGATGCTCCATGCTCACATTTAATATTGGAGTTGTTTTAGATGATTAACAGGTGCGTCGAATACCGTACAAACGCTTTGACTTTTGCTTATGCATAAAACACTTTCTGATAATATTGAGGCTATAAATAATAATTGCACACTTTCTCCTGCTGTCTAAAAACAAGGACCTATATACTACCTGGGAAAGCTATACGTACACGTGTATCACGTGAAAAAAAACTCAATGTTTTATCGACACGAAAGCACGTATACGTCTCTTTGAACAATGGTATATTAGGCCGATGTATTATAAGTTGATATAAGGCTTCATAAAGCAAATTTTGTAAATGTGAGCATAAAAATCAAAGATTATACATCATTTTAAATATTTCTCTCACAAATTTAAAAAAAGAATTGAAAATAAGTTTCCAAGGGACAATTTAAGTTGCCTTTAATTTTCAACATAGCTAGGTACTTGTAGTAGCCCACAATGCATTTCGGCTCATTCAGCAATAGGTAAAGTAAACATATTTATTCTGACGTCAGAAAATCTAGTGGTCTCGACCTGAAAAAGTATAGTCGAATAAGACATGTAAGATAATGTTAACCTCCTCCTCTTTGTTAAGAAGTGTGAATGCTATCGCAGTAAAATTACTTCAAAGTCCTATAGCTAGTAATCTATTATTCTGTTAAATATTGTGCAATGTTTATGGCTCAAAACACATGGAATTTATGTAAATGTTGTTTATAATATTGTAAGTCTTGCCTTGGCGTGTACGCCCTGCAAAATGTAAGATTTAAGACTTATAAGGCAAGCCTTACCGTATGTACCGGTGTAAAGACGAATAATGACCCCCATCGAATAATGACCGGGGGTCATTTTTCGACAGCGATAAATAACCCCCGGTCATTATTCGAGGTAGAAAAATGACCCTTTTGCCCGTAGAAAAAGTATTATCATCCTAAAAATTTGCAGAACCCACGTGAAGAAAAATGACCCTCGTAGAAAAATGACTCTCTGTTGATTAAAACTGAAATTTTTAGGGGGCAAAAAAAAATTAGATAAAGAAGCATAATGGCCAAAATGCTTACCTGAGCTTATCTGGAATAAATTGATGATATGTTGATCTCATAACATACGATTATAGCTATATTTTAAGGTCAATGCGATGATTCAGAATCTAAAGGAGTAAAGATTTATCGAGCCTAAAGGGTTAGGTAAACATTGTTTTTCGATGGTGGGAATCATTGTACTGATAGAAAAAATTATCAGTATCATATTTTATTCTCCGCTTGAAAAGCGGGAGGGTATATAGTGATTGGGATGTCCGTCCATCTGTTACGCTTTGGGATATCCATCCGTTATCTGCAACCCCTCTTATATATAAAAATATGTATTTGTAAAACAGCCATGCCCCTGTATGGCAACATAGCGAAGATTAAACTTTTCTTAAAGGCAATTTAAATATAATGGTACCCAAAGAAGGGTCTTCTCACAAGAAATAAAATTGCAAAATAAGAAAGCCCTAGCACCAATTGTTCAAATTAATGGCTAAGGATAAGTGTTTGAAAGGTAGGTCAAACTCACAGGTCAAAGGGTCAAAGTTGATGGTTTCTTAAGAAAGGTTTAATGTAACAAGGATTACATTTGTAAGTATGAGAGTACTAGTTCTACCGTTTAAAAGTTATAGCCAAAGTAAATTAATTAAAAATTTGGCACTTTTGTGTAAAATGGGACAAACTCCAAGGTAAAGTCAAAAGGTCAAATTTGGTGGCACCCTAAGTAAGGTCTCGTCACAAGGAATGTACACAAATTGAATATGAAAGACATAGCTACAATAAAAGAAAAGAAGACCGCCAGATAGACAGACAGACATACAGACGGACACGATAAAACTATATACCCCCGAATCTTCGAATACAGGGACATAAAAAGAAATGGTCTTCAATTAACTTTTCATATAATGATACAGTTAAAAAAATGTAAATGTTTGTTCTGATTCTCATAATTATTAAATTATCTGAAAAATATACTCAGGACTGGGGAAAATCGTGGAGTAAAACAAGAATTAAGAAATGTAATGAATACTGTGTGCTAAATTAAAAGGTTATGTCTACATGTATAGTTTTTGCATTAGAATGTGTATTTTACACTAGTCCGCTTTACAGAGCATATTTTTAGGTGTTATACCCACCCCTTACTTATTTAGGAGGAAGTTGATTATCAACAAAAGCAACAACAAGAACAAAAAAAAACTACCCTACCTTTATTTTTCTATAAGGAGGCACTAAACATAAGCTTAAAATAATCCACTATTCTACTAATTTTCAACTGTTACTCTGACACAATACTTTCAAGTATTTAAAGTATGCTTTAATCATGGCGAAGTAAATTATGATATGATTGAACTTGTGTGAAGGCTTAGCTTCATTTCTGCATTTTATCTAGAGCCTCTTTCAGTATTATTGAAAGGTATAGAGTTTTATTAATATTTTTGCTTTTCATTTTTTGTTTGTTTTGATTAAACGTTATTTTTTTTTGGGGGGGGGGTTAAAAATTTCCTCCTCTTTCATTGTCAAATAGGATTTGCCAAACTTATACAAGCTATAAAGTTGAAATGAAGAAAAAATAATTTTTTCTATTAAAGAGTATTGGAATCTGATTGTTGCATGGTTTGATTTCTAAAAACAAGTGGAATATCATTCTTTAAGCAAACACTATAAGGAGGAATATTAAAGAGAAATTTTATTTAATTGACAATTTAAGAATCTCTTTTTACTTTAAAGGGTGTTATTTTTCAATTGGGGTCAATTTTTTATAGGACTAACATATAAAATAATGATCCCTTGGACACTTTTTCTACAAAAAATGATTTTTTTTCTACGGGTAGGGGGTCATTTTTTGTCGTTGAAAAATGACCCCCAGTCATTTTTCGATGGGAGTCATTATTCGTCTTTACACCGGCCTGTAAACTATGCTATTGGAGAAGTGTGCATGTCGACAGGCAGGCTAGAAAATCACTCAAGTGAAACAATTGTACAAGGGTATATATAGCAGGTACAGGTGACCAAAAATTTTCGATTAAATATGGCGGAATCGAAGAAATATGGCGGACAAAGGCGAGCAGGAATGTAGTAAGTCGTACAAAGATGAAAAATGATGCCTTTTTGAGAGTTCATGTCAGCTTTAAATACCCTCGTTATGACTTAATGTTTACCGCGGGTATTTCCTGCTTGAAACAGCAAAACACTTTCGTCATTTTGCACGAAAGAGTTTGGAACAACAAAAAGCACAATGGCTAAAGCAGCATTTTGAAAGATATACTGTAGAAATCGTGCGAAAATATTTTTCATGAAATAAAACTGAGTCCCATAATCAAACTTGGTGCTACATCCAAGACATTTTATTTGTTTCAAATCAAATCTTGGCTACTAACTAAGAGACCAAATTTGCAATAACTACAGTATGTAAAAAATATATTATTTAAACAATGCAGTAACTTTATTTTCCAAGACAAAACTAAAAAAGCATATTAAGTTTTTAGTCACAGCATATCAAGGAAAAACACATTTAATGCTGCATTTCTAATATATAGATCAGTTATTACTCAATAAATTTCTTGACATTCTCTCTCTCTATCCCCCCCTCTCTCTCTCTCTTTCAAAATATATATAATTTCATTGCACTCCCATTACATATGGGAAAAATATGCAAAAATGATGCATACCATGTTTCGAACCCATTCTCTGGTAAAAGTTCTAGTTGGAAGCCCACCAGCATATCCACTAGACCATTTCGGACACACTGGTATTGAGTGTTATTTAAAGTACACATTTTGTATTTCGTTTGGAGATTAATTTTTATTCAATTTTTACGTTTTTCAAAAATGTGCCTCTTTGAAACAAAAATTGGAAATGACAGTTTTGAAGGAAATTCTTGCCTCTTTGTTTATATATCAAAATTATTTTGTTTCAAGGAGGCACTTTTTCAGAACAATGGGGATTCCCTATTTAAAAAACGGAAAATCTGATATAATTTGTCATTAAACTAATTTTCACATCATTTATTGGCAAATTGGAAGTCAATACACACCATCCAAATATTGTTTCTCGTTGTGCTTTATACATTGTTGCATTTGAAAAAAAAATAATATGAGTTTCTGCAACTTAAAAATTCTCCTTTTAATCGGCTACACATTTAGGGAAAATAACAAAAGAACTGCAACACCCTCTTTTCGAAAATCTTAATATTCTCTACAATGTTGTTTAGGATTTTCATGTGGTGGTGTATATTCAAGTGTGTTCAAATTGTCAGATCATATCATTTTATTTATATATTTTACAAGCATATCATCAACACTTTTTTCTATTGGTTAGTGAGTCATTTTTTTCTATCATCATTTAGGTAGTCATAATTCATCTTTACACAATCGGAAAATTTCCTCTGCATATAATATGTACATAGGTGCATTCACACATTTCTGTTAAAAGGTATGGATACATGTATGTTTCTCCTGAAAAAGGTAGCAACTTCATGTGTTTTTTTATACACGACTTCCTTATGGAACAACTATTTTTACAGCAGAAGCAAAGGCGATATGCATACAGCTTGCTTTTGAATATATGAAATCTTCCACGGCGTACAAATTTTACAACTTACTCGGATTCACTCTCTTGCTTACAATCGATGAAAAATGTAAACATTGAACAACCATACATTTTAGATCTATTAATTCAATATCATTGTAAAGTTTGGTCATTTCAAGTCCCCATGTTTTGTTTTCTTTGAGTTACAAATCTTGGCATATTGGTTTAGCACTTTGTATTGTTCACAATTTGAGTAATTTGATCAGATGTATTGTACATTTATTATGTGATGTTCTAAAATTGGATACACAACTTCTCATGTCATCGTATGGAAAGTGAAAGTAGAACGAGTACATGTAATACATGAATATCCTTTCGTAATTAATGATGTTCTTGCTGAAATAATTGTATAAGTGCTGTTAAAAGAGTATGGACTGCTAGATGTTTTGATTAAATTACATTGTGCTAACACATGTTGTAGTCTTGCAGACAGTCTATTTTTTCTATTTACATGGCGGCGCATTTCATTATGGTATACTTTCGGTTTATTTTACTCTTGATCCGCGATGTATATTTGTACGCCCTTGTGGTTTTCAAAAGAAGTGAAAATGAACAGTTATAAGGTAGTTAATTAATTAACTAATCATTGTTGAATGAATGAAAGTCAAGTTATTTTATGGTGAAAAGGGGAGATTCTTCCGTAAATCGAGGAGTCTGCTATTTTTGATGTTAGGGTTAACGTAATTATTTTGGGCTTTTAGACGAAATTGGTAATTATTTGCTAATTGTTAAATCAGTTAATTGTAATTTGGTAATTGGTTTAATTTAATTGGGGAAAGTTTAGTTTTACCTGCTTTGGGGGTTTATTTACGATCATATATCTTGATTATTTCAGGATCCGATCGTAACTGAATTTCCAGTTGTTAATCATCTTTTATTCATTGATAATTATATATAAGTTTAAAAGATAGGTTTCAGCCATATATTTCGATTATTTCGAGATCCGGCTATTTATTTGGAATTCAATTAATATTGTGATATTTGTCAGTAAAAAGGGTGGTTAAAAGGCCTGGATATTTTTTTTTTTTTGGCATTAAAATTTTTTATGTTGGTTTTGCAGACTCAATAAATTTATAAAACTTAAATTTCAAGTTTAGTATTGTTGACTCAGGTTTAAAAGTGGAGTTAACCCTGTCTTCTAGATCCACTATAGCGTTACATCATCAAGGTAAATAAACTAAAGGGTGCTAAGAATATTTATTCCACAATTTTTCTTTCATTTTCGAGATGAAATACGATGACAAGTTATTTAAAATTTGTGATATTTCATGTTCACAGAGTCCATTCTTTATACTGATAAGGTAAATATGGAGAGTACAGATTTTAATACTCAGTTTCTGACTTATAGGCGAGTTATTAAAAGATTGGTTTTATTTTCTGGACGACAAAAGGTAGTATTATAAGATTATGCATAAAATGCAAGTATTATTTTTCAGTAGGCATTACATATTTTTTTATGATTTAGAATTAAATTCCGACGTCGATGTTTTGATTGAAACCTTGCATAAACGTTACAGTTTTGATTTAAAATTGTTAACTAATCTTGGCAAAAGTTGGACCGACTTATTAGCGGTCAAAAACTGTAACTAGAGGTACTGTGAGCAATGAGCTCACTAAATGATACCCCCCGCCTCCCATATGAATATATTGGCAGTATCCATGTTTTGCTCTGGAAAATCCAAAATATATGTCAGATCAACAAGTAAAATAGGAGGTGCACAATGGCAATTTGTAATAAAGATTCTGTGAAAGTTTCATTAAATTTCCTTCAGTGGTATGAGAGGAGTTGCGGATAAGAGATGGGTACCCCAAAGCGTAACAGACGGACGGACGGACAGACGGAAGGACGGACAGACGTACAGACGGACGGAAATACTGATTACTATATACCCTCCCGCTTTTCAAGCGGGGGGTATAAAAATCACAACCATCTTATAGGAGTGCCGATTTACATGTATAAGCGAGTAATATACGGTTAATATACAAATCCTTTCAAATACTAAAACTATGTAAAATTTATCACGCCAGTAAAGAATTTCAAAATGATAAACATATCTTTTGGAAAAAAAATTACTTAAGTCTGTCTTACACTTAAACTCATAACTTTAGTATGCTGCAATATAAGCAGTGATGAAACAAAAGTAAATAAATCCTACATTTTCACACAAAATGAATATCATTTCTGTAATATGGGTGCTTTAAAAATGCTTACATTTATAGAAAAAAATTCCTTTAACATCCGGGAGAAATGCATTGATGTAAATATAAAGAACAATCTTGTTTTTTTTTTGTAAGACTAGAAAATTTATCTATTTAATTAATCACTACATTGACATTTTCGAAAATATTTCATAATGGAATGAACATTCTTAAGATTTAAATGGAAGTATTTATTTTATGCAATTAGACTATCCTCTTTGAAAGTTACTTAGTTACCATTTTTATTTTCAATAGTTTAAACCCATTCCATTTATTTCTTTCATTAAAACTTACCGTTCGCATGGTGTTTTTGTGTATCAAACACGTCTTCTTTGAATACTATTTGTTTTATATACAAAATATAACCCGAATGTCTCATAACAACATACACCTCTTTACGAAATGAACTACATTTGTTTCTTTGTTTTTTAGGTTCTTTCTAGTGGGTGCATTTGTATCCCGAGATTTTGTATGGTAATTGGTAAGAATGGCGGAAGGTGGAGAAAATCCACGAAAAGACGGTACGTTTAACAGAATCTCGATGTTTAAAATTTAATTTATTTCATTATAGGACTTACTTTAAATTTTTGTCCACTAAGAATTGAATTAAAAAAGGGAACGAGTTGCAAACTTTATGGAGGGTGTAGACTTAATTTAGAACCGTCAAATCATTTTTAAAGTCATTATTGGACTAACAAAATAATTGATAAAGTTAATGCATATAATTCAGAAGTTTTGATGATAAAAGTGCTATCTAAGATACTTAAAAAATTGCCCAAAATCTATTAACATGTCGACTGAAAAGTAGAATTAAATTGATTGAAAATACCCGGTATACATGATATCTCGGAAACAAATCCAGAAGATGTTTGTGTCACCGATTGATCCGATGAAGCGAAAGTGACCCCCGTAGAATATTGACCAGGAGGTCATTTTTCTACATAGACAGTAATCCAGGGTCAATATTCTACGTCAAGTAGAGTCATTTTTCGACCGTAGAAATCCATTCAAGAACAGTGATTCTACGATTCCACACACGTTGAAAAATTACCCCCATAGAAATCGGACCCCTACTTTCTAATACAATAAAATCTTTTTTCTCTCTTTCCTTAATATATACTTTTTTTATACTTTCAAATATAAGGAGGTGGAATGACTTTGTACTTGACTCCTTCCAACATATATTTGATCGTATATTTTAATACTAAATGTAGCATCATAATCAATGTATCTGATATGGATTTTTTGGCTTGCAGAATCTAAATGAATATTTATTCATTGAGGAACATAAATTTATAATTATTTTTTTGGGTGTTTTTTTTATCATTGAAAGGTTTTTGTCCCCCGCTTTCGCGTACTAGGTACTAGGACTTTCATTTTTCACATATTTATTCTTTGTGGCAAGACCTTTCATTGGATACTAACAAGTTTGACCTTTTGACCTTGACATTGGAGTTTTAACTACTTTTAAAAAACTTTAATTTTGGCCATAATTTTGAACGGTGTGGGCTAGGGCTTTCATACTTCACATATGTAATCCTTGTGAGAAGTTCTTTCATTGGTTATCAACAACTTTGACCTTTTGATCTTGACATTGGAGTTTGAACTACTTTTAAAAACTTTAACTTTGGCCATAACTTTTTAACGGTCAGGATTAGGGTTTTCATCCTTCAAAAAATAAACTTCAATGATAATTTCTTAATAAATGACATATGATAGGATGTTCATATTAGACACAATATGTCATAAAAAATAACATCTCACCCACAAAGACACCGAAAGCGGGGAACCACAATTCTTTGAATTTGCTTGTGTTCCAAAAATTGTATAATATGTTTTTGGTAACCAGAAACTTGTAGGGAGGCCTCCAAAATTAATATTACCGATAAAAAGCACTTTTACCCATTTGAATTCATTTTTGAAAATTTTTACAAATCCAAAAACATTGCATAGAAGCAAGAAAAGCAACGTAATTTAACTGTATAAATTATTTCCCATAGCTCTTACATTTTAACTTATATGTAAATTGTGAAGCTTCAGAAATTACCCTTTTACGGTAGATAAAAAATACCAAGATACAATATCTTCTTAATACACAGGCTGTCCTCTTTTCAGGGAGATATATATTTGATATGAATACAGAAATTACCAATGCAATTGATGCAATAGGCAGATCAATGAGATTGTTGTTTTAGAAGCCTCTTATAAATTACTTTAGATCCATTTATGAGAATTCGCTAGAGCTTGAACGAAAGGTCGTAGTCTTGAGCCCTGGTCGCGACTGTCTTATTTCGATAAAAAACTCTGAAGTGAATGTTGGGGGGGGGGTCCGCCAAGCTCACGTCATGGCAGGTCTTGGCATGATAGAGATTTCACTGCTCAATGGACCTGAATACTGAGTGAAGTTATGAATTTAAAGCCCTTCACCGATACATGACTTTGTCTCTGTAAGAATGACAAATTCTCGAATTCTCGATCAATCAACACTCTGATGAAATTCCGAAAGCGGTTACACAGTCTCATTAAATAAACATCGTATTTATGAATCAAAGAAAAACTTTCAGCAACAGGAGTCTTACCATCGAACCAAAATTGTGAAACAAACTAATTACATGTATTACTCTCCATGTATTTATTATTTTGGAATTTTTCTTTTCAGTTTTACTGCACAATACAATTGAATACGTTTACTAGTATGTAAAAAAGGAGAATTTAATCAAATCAGTTTCAGTAATAAAAGTAGCAGTTTGTGGACGATTATCTGAAATACGGAATGACAAAAGAAACTAAAACAATATATCCCTTATCTTAGATATTGGGGCATAAAAGTGCCAACTTTTTACGTTACTATGTTTTACGTCTCTGTGTTAGAAATGCTTGCAATATAGTCCTCTCCTCTTCTTTGATCATAATAGATACATGTATAATCTGTATCAGCGTGTACATACTCGTTATGAAGTACTGTGTAAACTCCTATTCTGGAAAATATTCGATGTATTTCATCCTCACTTTATTCCTTAAAATCCTTAATCTCTAATCCTACACAGCAAAAGTTAGCGCTTGATTTTGTGTGGGAACACGCACGTGTATAATATGTACATATAATTATTAGCTTTAAAGTTAAAAGAGGGGGTTACAACCCCGTTACCCTCTCCAATCAAACCTCGCCTCCTTAAATACGCTAACACGGATCTCGCATGGTACTTGTTTCTAACTTAATGTGTTAGACTACATATTTGTACAATTCTAAATAATTTAATTTTACTCGTAACACTTCATTTGATTGGATAAAAGATTTTATCCATTTTGTATAACATAACTTGCCTACGTCACAATGAGTTACGTCAAAAAACGTATTACTCCGCTTGACGTTACTTTTAAAATTTAATCATTGTGAAGCCTTATTCTGGGGAGAAAATTATCTCATTGTCTCACTGAAATTAAATTATAAGGAATGAAGCTTATTTTTAACTTATATTATACGATATAACAAAACTTGGGGCAGTTTACGCTTTTTTATAAACCGCTTCGCAGCAGTGCAGGAACAGCGCGCTAGTCCACCCGGCTATCTAGGCAAGTCAAAAAACTTGCTTTCGATGCCGATGGAATTCTCGCGGCGCTGCCCTACACTACACGGTCATTGAGAATAGAAGTGAGGTACAGTTATTTGGACATTGGTTTTAACAGAAGATTGTTACCAATACATGTTGTAATGAAATTAATTATTATTCATAAAGCACATTTTACAAGAACTCTTAAACTAATATAACTGCCCTAAGTGAAGAAATATTAATATAGATAACACAAAGAAATTCACTTTATAATTCCGTTATATTAGTTTAAGAGTTGTTGTAAAATGTGCTTTATAAATAATAAAGCGCGCTTTTTTAAATCAATTTTTAAATCTTTTATTACGTAGATAACTTCGGAAGCCCATTGAGCTCATTTTGGTAGGTAAAAAAATAAATTTTTCGCGTTATAACGCGAAACTTTCGCGAATAAACGCGCAACTTTCACGAATAAACGCGAAACTTTCGCGAATAAACGCGTAACTTTCGCGTTATAACGCGAAACTTTCGCGAATAAACGCGTAACGCGTTAAAATTTCGCGTTTTCGCGAAATAATATGCATATATAATAATGTTACTCAGGAACCTTGATCTTGATTGACAGATAAGAACAAGAAAACAGACCGGAACTCTCAGCAACTTATTTAAGAAATATGATTTCTTCAGAAAATGTACTGGAGAAATGATGCGAGAATAGAATAGATTAGTCATCAGAATATTTTCTTCTATCTCTAATCCTTACTAATTTATAAAATGTTTTTTTTTCTTTTACATGTTTTACAAATTTTAAATTCAAGAAATTCTTTAGACTGATTATTTTTAAAGAAATATCTCCACTTGAAACTTTTTTTCAGGCTGTTTTTTAATCAAGAAAACCTTCTACATGCACAACTGTACCACTAGTTAATTAAGCAATCAATCATTCTGGACTAAAATTTTTACCCTATTGAAACATAACTTAAAAGTTAATGAACAGTGTATCACTTCATGAGCTTGACGGGCCATATGATGCTATTTAAATACAAATTATAATTGCATGTTGTTAATTACAAATTTATCCGGAGGGGTTATAGAGAAATTCGTGGACTAGGGCCAAAAATTAAAACGATCAAGGTATATACGGCAGAGTTTGTACACTTTGAATTAATAATTGTCAAATTTTTCCGATATCGTATTTCTATATTGAATCTAACGGAGACAAATGAAAATCTACTATCCAATTTTCACAATTCTGAGATCTTGTTCTTTATAAAATAAAATTATTTCAAATTTTCTAGAGAGTGCATAAATAAAGACGCCAGAAAGGGTGATTTTCCCGAAATTCATAATCTTTATATGTATAATCATAGGGATTGAAGTTTAACTTTTGTAAAACTCGCATAATCCTTGAATTCTTTGAACAGCGCTGAGAAAGACCATCCATAACGGTAAAGATGGATTCAATAGGAAGAAAACTTAAACTTGTAGCCTAAGATAGTCTAAGTTTTAAATAGCTTTTAATTGCTAATCATTGTCATAAAAAAACTTCATCACAAAATCAAAAGAAAGTTGAGACTTAAGCAAATGTCTTGGTTAAACAGCAGAAGTTACGCGCTATATCGCGAAAGTTACGCGTTTATTCGCGAAAGTTTCGCGTTATAACGCGAAAGTAACGCGTTTTATTCGCGAAATTTTCGCCTTTATTCGCGAAAGTAACGCGTTATAACGCGAAAGTTACGCGTTTATTCGCGAAAGTTTCGCGTTATAACGCGAAATTTTTTTTTTTACCTACCAAAATGAGCTCAATGGGCTTTCGTAGATAACGACTCTGGATCTGGTAGAAAGATTAAGAGGCAAAATGGTGAGACGACCGATGAAGAGGACCATGGAACACAAACACAACTTGTGGAAGCAATTCAATGCACTGAGAGGGGACAGGAAGGTAAAATACCAAAAAATATCGCTGTAAATACATGACAATTAAAATTACTGTATAATATTTGCTATCTAAATTTTTGTCGATGAAGATTTAAAAGAAAACATGAAAATATTTAATTTAGTTAGACATTTGTGTATTTAAAAGTTTTAAAAATGGTTTATATATACTAAAATACAATGTAGATGAAGATCCTCTTACTTTAGTGACAGGTGGAACATTTCCGTTCGCGGATGCAGATGGTCGTTATAATTTACTAGACACGAACAAAAAAATAAAAATACTTATTGGGAACGCTAGCCATTTATGTACATTGGGTACGTATTATCATTTCCATTCATTTTATGACACTTTCATTAATAGCGAGTATGAAATTGTGGCACTATGCTACATATATGACCTATTCAAGGTTAAAATCTATCGGTAACACTATTATTTTCTTGAAGTGTTCCATTATTTTTAGGTCACCTGAGTAACTCGGATGACCTATTGCTCTCCGTTTTCGTCCGTCGTGCTTCGTGCGTCGTGTGTCGTTTGTTAACATTTGAACATTTTCAGCTTCTTCTCTGAAACCACTGAGCCAATTTCAATCAAATTCAATATACAGCATCTATGGGTTAAGGGGAACAAAAATTGTGAATATAATGGTCCCTTCCCTACTGGGGCTTGAGGGGTGGGGCCAAAACCACTAAAATTATTGCAATTTTTTAAAATCTTCTTCTTTACTTATGGACATCAAGCAGGCAAACTGTTGGCATGAATGTAATAAGCATTGAGTCCTCTACCAAAATTATGAAATTCATGGCCCCAGGGTCAGGGGTTCTAGTGCTAGGGCGGGGCTATATAAAATTGACTGGCCACCAATGGTAACTCCCGGATTATGCCATATGTGTTCTTGGAGAGTACTTAAATCAGCTATAGCTTTAGCCTGATTTACTTTACACCAGCTAGAGAAAAAATCTTGCTAAAACTTATTTTTCGTGGTACTACTCAGATTCTTAATAAAGTCAATTCCAAACAGCCAAAGATGATTTATACTTATTCCCTATTCTGCTTCATGTAATTTAGACCATTTTGCACTTGAGCACATAACCCGTCTTATCCAACTAGATTTCAATGATGTAACAAAATTTTGATAGTCTATTATTTTTAAGCCCCCAAATTTATGCTCTTGAATCAGTACATTTTTCTTAACCTTATGATTTTTATCCATAGAAAATTATACAAGTCTTTTTCAAAAGCACTCATGACATCATCGTTAGGATTTGGTAAAGTGAGGACAAGATGATTTAGTTTAGGAATTAGTAATGTTTTTATTACAGTCAGTCTTCCAAGAGGAGTAAGTTTGCGAGCTTTCCATTGTAACATGTTTTTTTTTAATTTCTTCAATTTTTAATTTGTAAATAATATCTACCATCTCATATAAATCAACAGAAAACTTAACACCTAGTAAATCTAAGGATGTATTACTGGGATCATACTTCCATCTTGAGTGATGAAATACATCTTTTGAGATTTTTTTACTTCCAATCCAGACTAATTTAGTTTTAGAAAAATTTATTTTTAGACCCGATATTGATGCAAAATAATCTAACACTCGTAATTCCAACCAATGAGCTTGGAGAGCCATCAGAAATAACAGATGTATCATCTGCAAATTGGGACAACTTGTATTCTTCACCATCAATAGTTATACCTTTAATATCCTTATTTTTGCTAATTAAAATACCTAGAATCTCTGCACAAAGTAAAAAAAAAAGGTACGGTGAAATAGGATCACCTTGTCTACAACCCCTTTCAGGGTAAAAATACTGAGAAACAATCCTATTTTGAATAACACAGGAATTTATATTATTATAAAAACATTTTATCCAATTTCTAATTGACTGACCAAAATTGAAGAAACAAAGTGTTTGATTTATGAAGTTCCATGAAATGGTATCAAATGCTTTTTCAAAGTCGATAAACATTAAGAGACCAGGTATATTTCTTGACTCTGCTTGGTGCATAATATCATATGTTAGTCTAATATTTTCGCCAATAAATCTACCTTTAATAAATCCTGTTTGGTCCCCATGTATTAGCTTATCTCATATTTTTTTTAATTCTTTCAGCAATGCACGTTGAGGCTAATTTATATACAACATTTAAGAGGCTAATAGGCCGCCAGTTTTTTAAAAATTATTTTGGCTTACCAGTTTTTGGAATACATGTTATAACCCCTAATTTGTTTGGTTCGGAGAAAGTTTGTTTTAAGTATGAATCATTGATTGCTCTTGTAATAAATGTGCCAATATCCTTTTAAAAAAAATTAAAAAATTACAAGTGAATCCATCTGGACCTGGGCTTTTATCATTTTTCATCTGTTTAGGAAAGTTTAGAACCTCTGATTTTGTTAGAGGACCCTCTATACTTAGAGCTTCTTCAAAAGACAGCTTTGGGATATCATTATATTCTGACAATTTTTTGCTGAAGTTTTCATTTTCAACAACTTTTCTTTTTTTATATAGATTTTCATAAAAAGTTTTGTTTCATTTAAAATATCATATTGATCTGAAATAATAGATCCATTTTCTTTTTCTAATCTTTGTATCTGTTTACTTAAATAATTTCTATATTCAAGTTGACTAAAATATTTTGACGGTTTTTCACCTTCATCGATCCATTTCATTCTGGAACGAATAACCTGCCCCTTAAACTTTGTCTTATGTATATCTTCAAGTTCTGCTTGTTTCATTTTAAGGGTATCTAATGTACTCTCTGTCAGATTTTGTTCTAAATGTAAAATCTCATTTTCTAAAAAATAATTCACTTTCATGCATCTTTTTTCCTTATAACTTGAGTAAGAGTATAGTCTTTCATCTAATTTCCATGAGTAAAATATCTAGGAAACATTGGTCACTAACAGTGAACAGCAATAATTTATTATCGACAGAACAAAGATTATTTATGTCATACACTGGGCATGCATACTGAACTTTTACGTAATTTTTTGTTTAATTGAATCAGTATAAGCCTTATCTGTTACAAGAGAATTGTTAAATTTCCAATATCCTTTACCTTTAATAAAGTCATTAATTTCAAAGACATCACAACTGGAGATTGGTTCTGTAACTGTTTTCATATTGAACACTACTAACAGAAGGGAGCAAAGATTCCGATATAAGAAAAAAAGTCTAGTCTAGCCTGTTTTAAGGGTGTCTTTTTTCTCCACGAATAGCGTTTTTGGATTGTTCAAATTTTTATAGTTCATGGAATCTAATTCCTTGTCTAAAACTAAGTTAAAATCGCCTGCTATGATTATTTGTTGCAACATGTAGATTTTTTCAATCTCATTCATCAAATTAGAATAGAAAACTGGTGTATCAGAATTTGACCCATAAATATTTACAAGTATAAAGTTCATACCCTCAATAGTACAGTCTATGATTATGTAATTTCCATTTTCATGGCTTAAATGTTTGTGGATATCTATTTCGCAATTATTATCAAAAAGAATAGCAACACCATGCGAATTAGACTAATACGAATTGAAAAATGCTCGATAGTCCCAGTGTGTTTTGAAAAATTTTTCGTAACTTTTAACGAAGTGTGTGTCTTGCAGAAAATAAACATTATAGTTCTTTTTTCGTAAAGTATTAAAACATCTAATCTTTTATTTTTATCTCCAAGACCCTGGCGGTTAACTGTAAGCATATTTAGTATTATCTTTTACCGTAATCGTACAAAAACATCAATAAAGAATCGAATGAATGCCCAGTGTAAAGGAAAGGGAAGAAAAGGGGGACAGAAACGTGAAAGAGAGATAAGGGTGCATATTTACAAACAAGGTGAATGAAACTAATTAGCATCAGTCTATTTCATCGTATTTACTGATGGAGAAAGGAATTTGTCAATCTGCATTTACCATGTTTACAAAACTTCTGATAAGTAGTCCCAAAACAAGTACAATCGGAAATAAATATAAATTGCTAAATAGTTTATGAGTCAATCCTGCAGTTTCTTTCTACTTTCATTTATTTGAGAAGGCGTCTGTTGGAGTGATATAGAAGGACATATATATATATATATATATATATATATATATATATATATATATATATATATATATATATATATATATAAAGCACTAAAAATGACCAACGACACGAACAATAAAAATTGTCAAATTTTCGGGACGCCCTGTCCCTTCCTCAGGACAAAGAAAAAAGTTAAAAAGTCATAAGAACAAAGGAAAAAGAGAAACAAAAACAACTAGCACTACTACTAAACTACTAAACACTAGATATTTACATACTTAATTACATGTTGAATTGGAAATTTTTAAGAACACTAATAAAGAAAGAAATCCGGACCGCTATGAACAGTCTAGTCGAACCCTCAAACGAGGGTTTACGGAAGTAGGAAAGCCGTACCCTCAAACGGGGGTACGGCGCATGCGCAGACACTCAAAAAGTGCCGTTTACACGGAAAAAATGTGTGGTCCACAGAATATGCTCGTGCAAAGTGATGGATTATTTCGTAGCTCTGTATGTACTCAAATTTGATAGATTAAAGATGTTTAAAGAGATTGTATTGCGAAAAAGTATATGTTTATTGTAAAAATCGAGACTTTTTCTCTCCCAAAGTTAGAGTATTCTGTGCCTTGACCTCCATTTTTGATACAACTAGATTTTTTATGCGTAATTTAATAAAACGAATGAATAAACAAACAATGTTTTGTTTAAAGTTAAACTACATATAATTCCGTTCCCCGGTATTACAAATTTTGTGTAATGAACATGTTATTTATTATTTTTCGAACCTTTCTTCTGTGCCCGTCCGAATTTCCTCTGTCTTGTAAACAAACTTGTGTTTCAGAAATGAGGTAAATAAAAACGAAAATTAATTTATTATTTTTTTTTTTATTGAAAACAAAGTGTAAACGAATCATTTTTGCATGTTTGTGATTTTTTAAAAAAAAATAATTTTTTAAAAAAGAAGAATTATCGTTCTTGAATTCCACTTCGGCTTTCGCGCGTTGCATTAAGGGAAGGAAAACCCTCGTTTGGGGGTATACCCCCGTTTGAGGGTTCGACTAGACTGATGAAATGCGTCCGGTCTATCGGGTATACTCGGGTGAAGTGCGATTTACATAATTGAACGAATTAATTCTGCTAATTAATTACGACAATCAGTAAATCGTACATTGTTTCATTCTCTCAAAATGGCGTAACTTTACTTAATAAAGAATAATGAAAGAAAAATCATATAGTTGGGATATTTAAACATATGAATTGTGATCAATTATAAATTTTGAAATATTAAAGGACTTATTATCGGGAAAAAATAATTAACAAAGGCGTAAGCAATACATAGTTATGTGGTTGTTCGAGAGTTGGTGGCGCAAATTAACTGTAGAGTTTACACTAAATTGAGAGAATAATTTTGTTTAGTAAGATCAGGAACTGGGTCTAATTTACGTTCATTCTGGTGAAGTCATTCAATTTGTTAATACCATTTGGGCGGAATGACTTTAATCTGTGCATCCACAACAAAGAAGACATCTCCTGTCAGAGCAATTTTTAAAGATTGCTCTGACAGAAGATGTCTTCTTTGTAAGCACAGCACTGACACAGACAGTTTTAACAGCCCTGTTACAGGCCGCAGCTACAAAATACTAGGGAATTTGTCCTGTCATACTGACAACTGCATTTATCTCATCAGTTGCAAAGTTTGCTCCAAACAGTATATTGGTGAAACAGGAGATCTCCGCAGGAGAGTCAATAACCACCGTTCGACCATTAGGACCAAAAAACTCAATGAACCCGGTGGGGAACATTTCAACCTTGAGGGTCACAAATGGGAGGACATGACAGTAGTGGTGATTGACCATAACCCAAGATGGACAGATGCTCAGAGAAAAAGCAAAGAAAAGTTCTGGATGCACAGATTGAAGTCATTCCGCCCTAATGGTATTAACAAATTGAATGACTTCACCAGAATGAACGTAAACTAGACCCAATTCCTGATGATACTAAACAAGATTATTCTCTCAATTTAAAGTAAACTCTACAGTTAATTTGCGTCACCATCTCTCAAACAACCCACATAACTATTTATTGCATACGCCTTTGTTATTTATTTTTTCCCGGTAATAAATCCTTAAATATTTCAAAATTTATAATGGATCATAATTCATATGTTTAAATATCCCTGCTATATTATTTTTCTTTGATTATTCTTTATTAAGTAAAGTTACGCCATTTTGAGAGAAGGAAACAATGTACGATTTACTGATTGTCGTAATTAATTAGCATAATTAATTCGTTCAATTATGTAAATCGCACTTCACCCGAGTATACCCGATAGACCGGACGCATTTCATAGCGGTCCGGATTTCTTTCATTATTAGTGTTCTTAAAAATTTCCAATTCAACATGTAATTAACTATGTAGATATCTAGTGTTTAGTAGTTTAGTAGAAGTGCTAGTTGTTTTTGTTTCTATTTTTCCTTGGTTCTTATGACTTTTTAACTTTTTTCTTTGTCCTGAGGAAGGGACAGGGCGTCCCGAAAATTTGACAATTTTTATTGTTCGTGTCGTTGGTCATTTTTAGTATATATATATATATATATATATATATATATATATATATATATATATATATATATATATATATATATATATATTTAAAAGTAAAAATCCAAAAGTATCACAAAACATTTACTGTAAGCGCTTTCGCCATGTTCGGCTCTTCAGACAGTTATACAAATGTCAGGTAGGTTACCTGGTAACGTCAAAAGCATAAAGTTCATTGTGACGTCATAATAGATATAGGTAGCGTTAAGTTGGCGTAATTGTTAATGTACAGATCATTATACAAATGAAATTTCAAAATATAAAATATACAGTATCATTTGCGATTAAGTTTGGGTTTAAAGATGTTGATAAAATAGTCTTCTTTTGCCAAACGTAAGTTTTCGTTTTCATTTGGAAGTTTATAAAAAGGGAAAATCTTAAATATTCCTTTGCCACATTTTGCGAAATGTTCACAACATGGTGTATTACGCACACTAGGGTCTTTAATTTGTTGCTTGTGTACACGAACCCTGGCATTTAATTTTCCCGTTTGTCCAATATAATATTCTTTACACGTCGGACAGATGGCACAGTAGATGACGTTTTCCGATTTACAGTTCATAGATGAGTTGGTTCGAATTTCCATTCCTGATTTAAGTTGGATTTTATAACCCTCTTTTAAATATGTACATGTTCCGCATCTCGGATCTCCGCATTTTTTAATTGTTGGAATTTCCTCCTGTGTAGTAAAACGGGCCTTGGTCAACAGTTTTTTAAGACTTGGTGCTTGTCGTCGACTGTTTATGATATCATCTGGCTGGACTAAACTTTTCATGTTTTCCGATTGTTCTAAAATGGGATAAAATCTTTTAGCGTCCATAAGGATGTTTCTGTTCCTTGGGTTATGGGTAACTACAAAGGCTATTTTCCCGTCATCATCGGTGTCGTCTATATGGCGTTGATTTCTTAGGTCCTCTATTGGAATTTCGGATGCCTTTTCTATTCCAATGTTTATTAGATCCAATGGATAATTTTGTCGTCTTAAATATATTTTTAATTCTTCTAAACGTCTACATCGTAGGGTTTCATCTGTAATAATTGTACAAATTCTTCGTGCTAAATTAAACGGAATATTACGTTTTGTGTGGGATGGGTGGCACGATCTAAAATCCAAATATTGGTGCGTGTAATTGGAAACGTTACCTAGACGACTGCTTCATATTTTGGACCAGGAGTGAAGAAGACTTAACTAAATTCCATTCACTTCTAAATAATCTCCATGATTCCATACAATTTACTATAGAAAAAAGTCGTACGGAACTTCCATTTTTAGATCTTCTTATTATAAAGAATGGATCGTGTATAACTACAGACTTGTACTGTAAACCCACGGACACGCACCAATATTTGGATTTTAGATCGTGCCACCCATCCCATTAAAAATATATTTAAGACGACAAAATTATCCATTGGATCTAATAAACATTGGAATAGAAAAGGTATCCGAAATTCCAATAGAGGACCTAAGAAATCAACGCCATATAGACGACACCGATGATGACGGGAAAATAGCCTTTGTAGTTACCCATAACCCAAGGAACAGAAACATCCTTATGGACGCTAAAAGATTTTATCCCATTTTAGAACAATCGGAAAACATGAAAAGTTTAGTCCAGCCAGATGATGTCATAAACAGTCGACGACAAGCACCAAGTCTTAAAAAACTGTTGACCAAGGCCCGTTTTACTACACAGGAGGAAATTCCAACAATTAAAAAATGCGGAGATCCGAGATGCGGAACATGTACATATTTAGAAGAGGGTTATAAAAACCAACTTAAATCAGGAATGGAAATTCGAACCAACTCATCTATGAACTGTAAATCGGAAAACGTCATCTACTGTGCCATCTGTCCGACGTGTAAAGAATATTATATTGGACAAACGGGAAAATTAAATGCCAGGGTTCGTGTACACAAGCAACAAATTAAAGACCCTAGTGTGCGTAATACACCGTGTTGTGAACATTTCGCAAAATGTGGCAAAGGAATATTTAAGATTTTCCCTTTTTATAAACTTCCAAATGAAAACGAAAACTTACGTTTGGCAAAAGAAGACTATTTTATCAACCTCTTTAAACCCAAACTTAATCGCAAATGATACTGTATATTTTATATTGTATATATGAAATTTCATTTGTATAATGATCTGTACATTAACAATTACGCCAACTTAACGCTACCTATATCTATTATGACGTCACAATGAACTTTATGCTTTTGACGTTACCAGGTAACCTACCTGACATTTGTATAACTGTCTGAAGAGCCGAACATGGCGAAAGCGCTTACAGTAAATGTTTTGTGATACTTTTGGATTTTTACTTTTAAATATACCAAAAACTGTACCGATTCTTCATTTTGTTTTGAAATTATATATATATATATATATATATATATATATATATATATATATATATATATATATATATATATATATATATATATATTAAAACTTTAACCCAGAAAAATAATTATATTCAGAGTAGAAATGTTAGAAAGCTAAACTCCTTAACAAATATCGTCATTCCGAGCTAAATGTTGAGTACATTTACAGAGTTTAGCAAATTGGATACAAAATGAAACAGACACAGTTTTTGTAAAGAGTTTACGTGCTCTGTTATTGTTGATGTTTACGATTCACTGGATGTTTTCAAGCTTTCAATCGTTATGATCTGTTCATCGCGCAACTGCACGAACTGACAATATATTGTGTGTATGTTTTGCTTTCAAACACTTTCTACTCTGAATTTTCTTCATTATAGTTTTAATATTTTTCAATTATACACAATATTGCAACTTTTCCCAAGTATTTCAAAAGTAAATTTTGTGAGAGTGCAAGGGTGTTTCAATCAAACCCATCCTAAAATTTTAAGTTTCAACAACTTTAAGATGAAATAATTTTTTTAATATATTTTTGTGTGAGATGCTATTAAAATATATAAATCGTGATATTATACAACAAATATTAACTTCAAATCTGTGTCCATGCATATGAATCTTTAATATACTTTTAAAATGTGTGGCAAATCTAGAGATCGAACTGTGCACCATTACCTTATAAAACCGCTACATTTTATTCCAACGCCGTAACTAGACTTTTTTTTTTAGCAACGACAATTGATTTTGGGGCCATGCGACTACCAAACTGGTCCATGATAGTTCCTGATAGGGATTCTAAGTTGGGGGGGTTACCCAAATTACATATAAATTATCTGACTTAAAAATCTTTGAAAGTTTTGTAGCACCCGCTATTGATTATTATAATCATAAATCATTGCATTAAAATGATATAATTCTTTCATTAAGCCGCTATTTAACATTAGCTGTTGAAAAGGTCAACCATTTACCCCCCATTCACACATAGATAGCACTTCTGCTACGATCAACACGTGGCCAAAAACGCGACCGATCGTATGAAATCGCAGAAGAAACGTAATGTATTCTTATAAGGCGAAGTATGATCCCAGTAGGGTCTTAATGATCGGAGAATTCGCCACGCTTATTTTGAACATGCTCAAAACAAGCATGGTGGGATTGTGATCAACAAGATTCGGAGTAAAGTCGTAAAAAGCGCGTAGTAGAAGCACCGTAATCGTGCAAGCAGTGCGAAAGCATCGTGGAGAGATCTTCTTGATTGTAGTAAAAAGGCATTAATAGCGTAGTTATTTATCATGTACGCTCAATGCATGCAACGTTCTTACTAATGTACGTTCCCACTATGATCTCTCTACGTTTCTGAAGAGACTACAAAGACAATGTCCTTACGCCGATCATAATACGATCTATCAGTCAGCAGTATGTTTTTATAACGCTGATCCTCAGTATTTGACCAATCATGATTTGTACACTACATGTAAAGAGTGACACTTTGATTGACGATCGATCGCAGTAAGAATTTTCACTTCTTGATACAGTTACAACTGAAAATGTCCCATAAACCACGCATAGTACAGGACGTAAAAAGATCTGCGATTGCAAGATATTTATATGTATGCATCATCGCAAAAATCGTATGAGAAAATGTGCAATTGCTATGTAACCCAGTATACAGTATATACATCATCGCCAAATCGTACTAGAAGCGTAATACAATCGTAATCTGATCGGCACCATAGCAGCGTTATAGTTGTACAGTCATCTAGGTCTGCGTGACGTCGTAGTATGATGTTGAATGTCGTAGTGGCAGCGTAGCGTTAAAGCAGTAAACACGACCGCTGATCGGGAAAGGTCTGCATAACATCGTAGTAGAAGCGTGTTAGCATGCAGCGCGTTTGATGTAGGTGCATCGTAGTACGGTTGTACAATGAAGACCAAATTGCTCGATTTAAACGCTGATAGGCTCCGATCTGCCCCGATCCAATACTTTTTCAGATCGTGGCTAGATTGGGATGATCGTTGCAAAGTCGAAGCTCTGTTAAGACTGGGGACAATGCAAAAATTAATGGCATTAAGCACAGTAAATACAACGCTTAGATAAATTATAATCATTAAGTGGTTTTGCATCATTAGCGGTTGCCAAAAAGCTTTACGTTTTGACTAGTCGCCCGCGTGGTCATGGTGCAGTGGTTAGAACGTTTGCTCTAAATCACGGAGTAAGCTATTTATCCTAGCTTTTTTATAACGTGGTTGGCTCAATCCCTCTGTTGGTAAAGAGAGATTGGTCCTAAATTGGACGAGATAAAAAAAACCGAGATTTTGCAGTATGATATAAAAAGGCAGCTGGTACACAAAAATTTCTCAGTGCGTAACGATACTAAATTCCCCCTCCGACAAATAATTCCGTCTTAATATAAGTGAGAAATCCTGAAGAAATTAAAATAAAGCCAACGCTTTCGACTTACATGCATTTTAAACGTTAATGCAGCATCTTGTGAGTTTATTGATTGACAGAAATTGAAACAAAAGTTAAAGGATGTAATAAAATACAAGTAAAATTTCTTAGTAAGTTTATTACTTAGATACATATTAAAATATCGGTTAAACTTTTTTTTACTTTTAATACTCTAAAAATTTAGTTAGGCATTTGTTGTCTCAGTTTACAGCCTTATTATCAAACTAAACTAAAGAGATCGTTCTGTATTTGGCATTTGAATAACTTCAAAAAACTTTGCCGTACTACAAATTATATAGATTTTTTGTAATACTTCTATGTACGATATTGGATTGATAGCATCTAATAAAAATCATGGCAGTATTTTAATAAATGTCATTACCTCTTACTTTCTTATGATACCTGTAATTTTCATGGATAAACCAGCAACAATGTGTTTCCCATTGTGTGCCATTATTGATTGTTTTTATGCCTCAGAGGTTATTTTCGAAAGATCCCAGAAGTAATTTTTTTTCTGTCTTTCAATATGTTTTTCTGTCTTTCTCTCTATCTGTCTATTGTCAACTTTATCTTGACCCATACCGATTGAGTGGGTAGAGCTAAGGGTTTTATATTTCACAGATGTATTTCATTTGGCAATGCCTTTCTTTGGGTGCCTTCAAATTTGACATCTTGACCTTGGAGTTTGACCTACTTTAAAAATATACCACACTTTAACTTTGGTCATACCTTTTGAGCAGTTGGAGCCAGGAATATTATACTTCACCTGTGTATTCGTTGTGACAAGACATTAAGCTAGTAATATACTTTACATTTTGGCCTTGACCAAAGAGATTGATCCACTTTTCAAAAAAAAACTTTAAATACGGTCATAACTTTTAAACAGATAGAAGAAGGATATTGAGATTACGAACAGTATTCAATATCATATACCATAAAACAATACAAAATAGGAGAAGAGCAAACACAGACCTCCGAAACATCAGAGCTGGGATCAGGTGCCATGGAGGAGTGAGTATCCCCTGCTGACCAGTCACAAACGCCGTTTGCTCATTGTCATGATCGTGAAATAACAGAAAAATCCGTCGTCAATCCAGTGTATAAATTATGGACGAACAATTGGTATTAAAACATCAGTCAGTATTTGATAACTAGGACTTTCTTATTTCACAGTTGTATTCCTTATAACAGCTAGGACCTCTCATTGGATACCGACACTACTGATTTTCGAAATCTGACATGCATTTCAAATAATTCAACCATTACCTTAAGTTTCCATATGGGAGTATTACTGTTTCACAAGCACATCCTTTTTAAAAAAGAAAAAAAAGAAAGAGAGCCTAATAGTAGTCTATATGATTTTGTAACAAAGGTTTACGAAAAATTTTTTCAGTATTAATACATTTAACCATTGTTTTTATCGTAAGCTATGCTTAAGAGGCGTGACATTTAGTTTAAAAGAAAAGTAGGCATATTTTTTGTACATATTTCTTGGACAAGAATCTACTCCTTGTTTGGTGTGCGTTGACCAGTGCTGATTAAGGCAATAATTTCAAAAAATGTCACATTATGTGCAAGTGCTTTGTGTTAATCAGTACGATTAAAGGTGTTAAATATGTCGGTGTGTGTAGCTAATAAAACAACGGGAGTTTAACGTACTTTGGCACCTGACAGGTACCTGCATGTAAAGCCCGCGGCAGATTGAATTGTCAATGTAGTGGTTATGTGTCAGCTTTATACGAGGGTTATGCGAAAAGTTCATGGACGTCTGCCACCCACATCTTTTTATTTGACGTGTATGGTTGGCTGTTCTACTCACAATTATTTACATGTATTTTTACTCCACTAAAATTATTTTCACTGCAGTTAAAATAAAACACTGGCCATTGCTACTCACAATTAAATATTTTTACTCCAGTAAAAATAATTTACTTCTCTACCGGAGTAAAAATACAATGTGGCCATTTAACTCACAATTAATTAATTTTACTCCAGTAAAAATATTTTTACTGCAGTAAAAATATGACACTGGCCATTTCTACTCACAATTAAATATTTTTACTTAAGTGAAAATCAACCAATCACAGTCCTTGTTAGATATTTGGTGACTCATAGCTCAACGGGGAAAATTTCCCAGATTGTTTACACATGACATTTAGAAACTATAATGGATAGAGTTTATAATATGCGACATGACATACATAGGCGTCGGAACCCGGGGGGGGGGGGGGCTTAGCCCCCGCCCTTTTTAAAAAAATGTATCATACATAATACATACATGTATATTGGCATTGAAAATTGGGGTTTACCTTTCTTTGTTGTTTTAACCCCCCACCCCCACCCCCCCTTTCAATTTCCTTCCTACGCCTAAGACAGGGAATATAACTGCAAATGGACCTTAACTATACGGATTTTCCGATATACAGTATACTATATAATCTTTAGAAAACATAGTTAAATTAATAGTATAGAAAACATGTAGTGATACTAAAGGAGAGATCAATTAAACGTCTTATGCCTTTTTTCCGCTTGTCAAGGAATTTCTGGTAGTTGATAGTGTCCCCAACTTAAAATATTTGGCTGTGTCAACAGTAGTAGCACTATATGTATATAAAATTTAAGAAGTTTTCCTCGTGAATTTATAGACTGAATCTTATAATGAAAAAGTTTCTATGATAAACATATAGAAGACAGTTCCGCATTTTTTGATATCATAACTCAATATCCAAACTGCTAATTTATAAATGCTTATTTGTAAAAACTTGGTTATTGGTTAATTTTAGTTGAGTAAAAATAAATAATTGTGAGTAGAACGGTCAACCATAGACGTGTTTTCCAAATTTGATAGAAAAATTTTGACTAGAGTTTAAATGATTTGTATTTTTTTTTATATCACGATTTACTAAAAACTACGGAAGCGTATTGCTGCCACTTGAAAAAAAAATATTGTAAGTCGTACGTACGACATAATAAGTCGTACGTACGACATAGTAAGTCGTACGTACGAGATACTAAGTCGTACGAACGAGATACCATGTCGTACGTACGACATAATAAGTCGTACGTACGACATAATAAGTCGTACGAACGACATAATAAGTCGTACGTACGACATAATAAGTCGTACGGACGACATAATATTAAGTCGTACGAACGAGATAATAAGTCGTACGTACGAGATGAAAAGTCGTACGAACGAGATAATAAGTCGTACGTACGAGATAATAAGTCGTACGTACGAGATACTAAGTCGTACGTACGAGATACTAAGTCTTACGAACGAGATACTATGTCGTACGTACGACATACTAAGTCGTACGTACGACATACCCAGATAGCAAGCTTACGTTGGCCCAATGTTGGGCCAACGTTGTAAGTTATGTTGGTCCAATGTCGGAAAATGATGTTGGGCCAATGTAATTTTGCTCATCGGCGCAACGTTGCGCCAACATGTTGGCGCAACGTTGGCCCAATGTCATAGAACGATAATTCTGACGTTGGTCCAACGTTGGGCCAACGTTGTCAGTTATGTTGGCCCAATGTCGGAAAATTTATATTGGGCCAATGTAATTTTGCTCATCGGCGCAACGTTGCGCCGACATGTTGGCGCAACGTTGGCCCAATGTCATAGAACGATAATTCTGACGTTGGTCCAACGTTGGGCCACTGTTGTCAGTTATGTTGGCCCAATGTCGGAAAATTTATATTGGGCCATTGTAATTTTGCTCATCGACGCAACGTTGCACCGACATGTTGGCGCTACGTTGGCCCAATGTCATATACAAAATTTACAATTCTGATGTTGGCCCAATGCTGTCCCAACATATTTTTGTACAACGATATTAAGAAATCTATGGAATTCCATGGAAATATAAGAAATCCCAGGAATATACAATGAAAACTGAAATAATGATAACATCACAATTTATCATAGATCAAATCTATATTTCAAAATTAAAGATTCGTTTCTTTTACAATGTGTTTTGAAACAAATATATAATATTACATATACACTTATAGATGTACAATGTAAGCACATTTTTTCAAAGTATTCTCACTGATCGACATTCTTTGTAATAAAACAAACTATTTCTTTTTTAAAAAATATGGCATTTGACTTAATGACATTGGGAGAGGTCAATTGCAGTTACAAAGAACTTTCAGTTGCCCATGTACATTTACCGTACAAAGTTAATGAATAGACTAGAGTGACAAACACATGTATTAAGTACAAAATCTCAACTACACAACTACATTAATAAAAAAGATCCCATAAAATCAACACATGCTATTTTCACCGAATATGCCAAAGATCCTAATTAAGATAGATTCGAAATTTCTCGTCAAGTATCTGCTTGAATCACTTCCTCACTGATATCCCATGAAATTCACAATAATAAACAAATAAAATATGGCGTAATGTTAGAGGGTAGCCAAATAAATGGTCATGTCAGTCACGAACGGATTCACTTTAAGTAGGAAGGTTCAGAAAGTTCAATATTGATCATTTCCATAGTCACTTCAAACTTTGCAGGCACAATTTCTGAAAGAAAAGATGACCATTAGGAATTAATCAATATCTCTCGCATATATAAACAAAGATATATGACAAATAATAAAGTAAGGCTCTACAAGACTGTAAAGACAATTGGTTATTTCAACCTGACAGTTCAGTATACTGTAAAATAGAAATTCGCTATCTTGCATTGTCTTTATTTAGGCAAAATTAGGCAGGGGGTCTGGGGGCCGCCTAGTGGGGCCCAGGGGGTGAAGCCCCCGGAAACTCCTGGGTTTTAGAGATTTTGTAGGGTAAAAATGAGGTCTACCAAGTAGACATATTTACATTTTCTAGATGAAACTGTGATTTACGCTAACTTTGACAATTTTAGGGGGGCGCCCCCTTAAATCCGCCACTGTTTAGATTACCTGTCAGAATCCATTGTTATGTATTTTTAGGATTAAGGAAATTAAAAATTAAGAATATAATAAGAATATAAACCCCTTGTTTACTTTAGTGGATGCAATATTTTTTTATAGTTTTATGCTAAAAGATACAACTTAATAAAAACAATGTTAGGTTATTTGTGTTACTTTAAAATAAAAAAAATGAAGTGGTTCTCACCATTGTTACAAGCTGACAACTCGCCGGCGCTTAGGGAATCGTCTCGGGCACAGTCCACTGCATGCAACTATTAAATAATCAAAATAAATGCTGAAAATTATCTTGAACATGCATTTAAAAATAAATATATATTATTACATTGTACAACATACTCTGTAAATGTTGAAGAGAGGAACACTAAAATTCCTGAATCGATCCCAAATGCGGAAATTCGGGTTGAAATCCATCTTTATGAGAGATGTTTAGAAGTGTTAAATTATTATAACAAAATTGAAATGGCGCTTGCTCAAATGATTTCACTACAAGGCGTTTTATGTGTAGTGTCCTGACTAAGGAACAGTCGCAAAAGCAATTATTCATTCAAGGACAAATGTTAAAATATTTTGTACATTGTACCTACCGCAGTACCGGGTCGTAAAATGTCTTCATCTTCTGTCAAAACAGAAATTCCATCCAAAACTAGTCATGAATATCCTTTTCGCGACACTCTCTTCCGAACTTTCCTTCTGTACAACATCAACATGGTTGCGTTTAACCCACCAAAAATTTAAATTTCGGCGCGGTGTGTTGTTTAAATTAATTGCTTATCGAGCCCGACTTCGATCCCGACGTAAATGTACTATTAGTCGACAGTTTTAGAGAAAAATCTAAGTTATATTCCATAGTTTTGTAAGGGTTAAATAACTAGAAATGAATAAATAAACAAAGAATAAAAAAAAATAAATTAAATAAATATCTTTTTAAACGTTTCAACATAAGTTTACATAGCAACATTGGTTCAACAATGTCGGCCCAACATTACAAAGATGTCCATACTTCAACATTAAAAATAACAATGTTCAGACACGTAGCAACAGGGAGGGGGGGCTGGGCCTATAGTGAAATCAAGGAAAAATAGCAAAAAAATTGGAAGTGAAAGGAAGTTGGCCTTGAAAAAAGTTGGCCACCACCACCCCCATCCTTTTGCTTGTCAACTTTTTCAGGTAAGTAAAAAAAATTCTATGTCCCCCCCCCACTTTTGAGAACGATGCTACGTGCCTGATGTTGGCCCGACGTTGGAACAATGTCAGTGCACCAACTGTTGTAATTACAATGTCGGACCGATGTTGGTACAATGTCAATGCACCAACTGTTGTAATTACAATGTCGGACCGATGTTGGAACAATGTCAATACACCGACTGTTGTAATGACAATGTCGGACCGATGTTGGCCCAATATCGTTCTGCCAACCGCGATATGTAGCCGATCTACCAACCAGATGCCAACATCGGCCCAACGTCAGCTTGCTATCTGGGTAATAAGTCGTACGAACGAGATACTAAGTCGTACGTACGACATAATAAGACGTACGTACGACATAATAAGTCGTACGTACGAAATAATAAGTCGTACGTACGACATAATAAGTCGTACGAACGAGATACTAAGTCGTACGTACGAGATAACATTAACCTCTTGTAGTCATGTGTACAAG
This sequence comes from Saccostrea cuccullata, assembly GCF_032062105.1. Classification (NCBI taxonomy): domain Eukaryota; kingdom Metazoa; phylum Mollusca; class Bivalvia; order Ostreida; family Ostreidae; genus Saccostrea; species Saccostrea cuccullata. The sequence goes on from NW_026938743.1 coordinate 63,658, forward strand.
ATAATATGTTACGATACGATACGATATAATATGTAGTTATTCGGATTTCTTAATAATATCATGAATAGACGGGCGTGCAAATAGTTGTGCTTTTGATTGCTAAAACGGAAGAACCTAAATTTCATATACATATGTAACTTCAATTTATTTAACAGTTTAAAAAAAAGTCAATTTTACATGTAGACTTAGAAGTCCAATCCAAAGCAGCCCCCGTCCACCCCTCAAAGAATCTGATATTTTGATAGGTTTTTATCGAAGGAATATTTATGAATTAAAGCTTTTCAGGGGGTACCGATGTGGGTGAAAAATACAAAAATCCCGAAAATGAAAAATATTTCTTTAATCAAATGGTTTATATTTATGTTTAATGTCCTTTTAATTAGAAAAGCTCGGATGTTTTGAGACTGACATTCAGCATTTTTACAGTGGCCTGGTTCGAATCACCTGGTGGCACATATTTACTTCTATAAAAACAGGCTTGTGTGTTTCACTTCATTTTCCTCTATAAATGATTTCTTTTTCTTTAGAGAAAAACGACACGTATGAGAATGTTGACCAGAAATATTATTCTCTAAAAATTATTCCACAGTGTCAGCATTCATTGTTTGAGGACAAGAATTATTCATTCTTCTTCACGATGAAGGAGTCACACACAAACGCACCCCCCCCCCCCATCCCTAAAAAACACAAAACATGAATGACATGCGGTTGATCCTATAGTATACCCCCCCCCCCCCCCCCAAATAAAAAAAATCAATAAAATGCGTGAATATTCTAATACATCTAATCTCAGAAAAGTTTCCAAACGAATCAATTAAAATGAAATCACAGAAGTAGTTAATGATGTGAGGGACAGAATATCTTCTAGATTTGAATAAGAAGATTATTTATCTATTAAGCGAAGATAACATTTTTCTAACAGGTTTTATGTATATGATCAGCTTGAGACCTGGGTAACAGAAAGCATGCTATTTAGATTTTAAATGACTTTAAGCAAAGTTGCCACCCTAAAATTAATATATATACATGAAATGTTTCTTTATCAAATAAATAAGCCGTAAACTATAATTTAATAAGAAAAAAATTGATTTATTTCAGCTGTTAAATTTGATCATTTTCATATGGAGCTCTTCTTCTAAAGGAGAGCAATATTGTCTAAAATGGCCACGAGACACCCCCCCCCCCCTCTTAAGCAGGGTTGCGCTTACAAAGTGTTCACCCAGAAAAATAAAGAAATTAAAATTTATTGCAGTGACGTAGCATCGATTTTGAAAGGGGAAAGGGGACAGCCAGAGAAAAAAAACTTGCCTAAAAGAGTTGACAAAAGAAATTGCCATAACAAGAAAACATTATTTTGGGGAGGGGGGCTTTTCAAAGTTCCAACTTCTTTCACTACAATTTTCTCCCATATAATACTACATGTACATTACCCTTATTTCACTTTACTGTATCAAAAAGCGGGGGGAGGGGCAACCGGCCTTTCAATGCAAATTTTAAACAATAATATTTCTACGTGCCTGTTTTAGTAATATGCATATCTATACATTGTGTCCTAATTATCTGCAATTTTTCATGAAATTTTATGCAGCTGTTTAAGAATAATTATGCTTATAAAAAGATTAAGAAATAAAAAAAAGGACTGACGGACTAACTGACGTGCCAAAGACATTATACCACTCACAACTTGTTGTTATAAAAGTAATTTATAATTTCTCTCTACATTTAAACACTCTTTCAGACTTTCTAGACGATATCCTAAATAACCATGTTGCAACCACTATTGAAATAACGACCACTATTGAAAAAATTATATCAATAGTGGTTGAGAGTGCATTTCAATAACAAACATAGTTAGTAACCACTATTGAAATACGACCACTATTGAAATAATTATATCAATAGTGGTTGAGAGTGCATTTCAATAGCAAACATAGTTAGTAACCACTATTGAAATACGACCACTATTGAAATAATTATATCAATAGTGGTTGAGAGAGCATTTCAATAGCAAACGTATTTAGTAACCACGATTGAAATACGACCACTATTGAAATAATTTTTACGAGTTGATGGCATCAACTCAAGTTATGTTACTGGTAAGGGATTCCCCATGTATCAAAACTAATCACATTTTCGATTGAGTATTTTGCATACAGATTCTTGTATAATATTGGCTTATTTGCAATATTCATGATCTACAGAATAAGAATATGTTTCCTGATATGATTTGAGGTGTTTATAAACTTAAATACTTATTATTTTATTTTTTTGGAATTTGTGTCAATCCGCGAGAGAAAATAGTGCAAGGGGCATGCAGTCAAAAATTGTGACATGTCGTGCAAACAAAGTTTTGATTTTTAAGTCAATAAATACTAGTATTTCTAACTATTTCAACTTATTTTAAGTAATTTGAAAATAGATTTTGAAAGAAAATTTACACAATTAAATATTGTACAAACCAGGTTATTTTTACAAGACTGACGTGTTAGTGGTATATAAATAAACTAATCCTTGCGCTGATCCAGTATGCTAATGACCAGTGCAATTTTCCCGCGATAACTAGTGATGAAGTATTTATATATAGAACACTACTTATGTTTGTAAACAAAGCGAGAAACACCTAGTTAAGATAGTCAAAGTGAAATCAAATATTAACCTGAAAGGGAAGAAATGAACTGTACCAGTTGATAAAATATTTTTTATGTAAATGCCATTACTTCTTGTGCAAACAATAAAAGAACCACTGTCTTCCACAATTTAGATCTGCATCACAGCAAGTTTTAAATACAGCAGAGGTCACTTAACATGCCTGTTATTCTTATCTTATTGTCTGCGCTACTCTAGAAAGAGAGTTCCTTTACCATATCCAGCTGTGTCTTACCATCAGATGCTGGCAATGTGATACAGTGAATTAATTTAAAGTACAGAAGACAGTAAAAAAATAATAACCAAAAAAAAAAAAAAAAAAAAAATACAGAAAGATTAAATCGGGTGTTATTCATAAATAAAATGAGAAATGTTTGTTTATAAATGTTAATCAAGAGACTGAAAATTCAAATATATTCAATAGTAAATAGATTATGTAAACGATTAATATACCATGCCATTGTGATAAAGTTTTAGTCTTCAGTCAAAAAGCCAAAAAGAATAAAAATATTAATCCTTCATGAATTTATCAATGAAAGTCATGTAGTTGAATTACAAAAGAGCTCAACTGAAAGAAATGAAATATTACACGTGCAAATCAATGAATTGAAGTCAGGTAGATATATTTAAAGAGTGTCTAAACCAAACGAAAAAAAAAATTAAAATGTTCATTTCAACTAAAAGTCAAAAAGCGTTGAATTTTAAAAGCAGCTAAATCGGGAGAATTGGAGTATTTATTTTGCATATCAAAGACCATACAAGACAAGGAGTTGAATTTCACGAGAGGCTAAATCAAGAAAATATCAAATATACATGCAAATTTTGAAAGACGAGGAGCCGAATTTCAATAACCATATTAAACAAATCAAAATTTTGAATTTTGTAATATGCATATCAATGAAAATAGAGGATTTGAAATTTAAGAGTGGCTTAATCACGAGAAATAAAACATATTGATGTGCAATGAAAATGTCAATTTATGAAAATAGTGAAAATATTTGATGTGCATATTATTGTGCATTTTAATGATTTTATTCATTTGCGCTCTTTTGAAGTTATAATTCCCTATTCTAATATTGTTGAAGGTTGGTCCTCTTAGTTTGAAATATTTGTGTGAAAAGCTGCTTTATTTATTTTTTTCATCAGAGCACATAACACATATAACCCAAATATGTATTAGTGACCTCAACTCATTTTAACAGTAAGTAGTTGATCCTTACATCGTGCGTTCGAATCCCACTATGGGACGTGGCGACCGGTCCTTCAGATGAGAACGTATAAATCGAGGTCCTGTGTCGCAGTATGTGCTGGCACAAAAAAGATCCATCACTGATCAATGGCCGTAAAGTGCCGAGCATAGGGCAAAATTTGCAGCTCTAAGTGGTGATGCCTAGTCATATGAGTAAAAATTCTCGAGAGGGATGTTAAACAACGTACAAACAATACCATCAACTCGTAGCAGTACTTTCAGTACTTTGATTTGAATAGTGGTTGAGATTGCATTTCTATATAATAACCATAACTTTCAATCACTATTGAAATACGAGCAATACTGAAATAATTATACAATAGTGAGTGAGAGTGCATTTCAATATGGTAAACATAGGTTTTAACCACTACTGAAAAACTACCAGTATTGAAAGAAAAGTTGCACTGCGTCAGCAACTTTTGAATTATTTTTTTCAATATATATTGGATTCATTGTTCAAAGCACTATTGAAATCAATAATTTTAACCGTACCGAAATCTTTATCTCAAAAATGAACATTATTTCAATAGTGATTGCAACCTATGTGTGTTATTGAAATGAATCTCACCCACTATTAAAATGATTATATTAATAGTAGTCGTATTTCAATAGTGGTTACATGTACTATCTTTGTTTGTTAACGTTATTGATATGCACTCTCACCCACTATTGAAATAATTATTTCAATAGTGCTCGAATTTCAATAGTGGTTATTACCTATGTTTGTTATTGAAATGCACTCTCAACCACTATTGATATAATTATTTCAATAGTGGTTGTATTTCAATAGTGGTTATTACCTATGTTTGTTATTGAAATCCACTCCCAACCACTACTGATATAACTATTTCAAAAGTGGTCGTTATTTCAATAGTGGTTGCAACATAGCCATTTACTCTTGATAATACCATTTTCAGCCCGAAATTAATAAGGCTTTGAAAATAGGCAGGGTCACGGGTAAAATCAATATATTATATTGAATAAAATCTTTACCCTTTCTAGTCTATAATTTATGAATTGTAATAAACTAACAGTTTTGCAAATAAATATGAAATAAACTATGTAAAATCCCAAGTTCGAATCGGGCAGAGGTGATAAACTTGCTTGATTTGAATTTTCTGCAATGCAACAGACAATTCAAATCAAGCGAGTTTATCGCCTGTAGAAACGAATATAAAGGGCTAGAAGGTTGATGAAATAAACAAATTGGTTAAAAAACGGGTTTAGAATTAGGGATAGACCAATACTGGAAAGTGTGAAAATTCTTCCCAAAGGTGCGTTCAAATCTTCCACCGTAGATTGCACATTATTTGCATTTAATATATGATAAAAGACTAAAATACAAAACCATAAAGCTACAGTTCTGCAACTACGTTTTGAGTATCTCGTACATATGACTTATTATGTCGTACGTACGACTTATAATGTCGTACGTACGACTTAGTATCTCGTTCGTACGGCTTATTATGTCGTACGTACGACTTAGTATCTCGTTCGTACGACTTATTATGTCGTACGAACGACTTAGTATCTCGTTTGTACGACTTATTATGTCGTACGTACGACTTAGTATCTTGTTCGTACGACTTATTATGTCGTACGTACGACTTATTATGTCGTACATACGACTTATTATCTCGCTCGTACGACTTACTATGTCGTACGTACGACTCAATATTATCTCGTTCGTACGACTTATTATGTCGTACGTACGACTTATTATCTCGTACGTACCACTTAGTATCTCGTACGTACAACATAGTATCTCGTTCGTACGACTTATTATGTCGTACGTACGACTTATTATGTCGTACGTACGACTTATTATGTCGTACGTACGACTTATTATCTCGTACGTACTACTTAGTATCTCGTACGTACGACTTAAAATATTTTTTTTTCAAGTGGCAGCAATACGCTTCCGTAGAAAACTTATCCAGATTTTAAAAATGCAAAAATCGGATCGCAAGTCAAAATTTAGTAAGGTACAAATACACTTAATAATGTATGGAGTCATATTCTCTGTTAAATGGAGTAAAAACCAAAAACAACCTAGAAAAAAGAATTAAAAATTGTAACAACGATTTGCATATCCATATAATGGCTTAAAATATTTTGCTTTATTGAAAAGAAATCTACATTTACTTGAGAAGTTAGGCAGTCCTCATTGAAAATGACTACCTGATGACGTTTAAAAAATGTTGAAAGAATAATAATAAGATATGTCACAAGCGAGATGTGCATACATGTATGTCTACAAATAGTACAAGCAGTATTTAAGTAAAAGAGACTCTGTATCGGATGAGGACAATCTGTGAAGAAACAGTTACCTGTTTAAAAAAAAATGAAAAAAAGCTTTAAAAAGTTGAAACATCAAGGAGAGAAATAGGGGCATCAGAATTGCTTAAAATAAATATTAAGTATAAGAAAAACGATTAAATGAGTGGGCATTGGATTATGCTGTGTGAAATATATAAGGATAATATTTTTGAGAAATTACGTGTGCTCCGCGGATACAAAACTTGTTGATTTTAGAAAAGTAAATTAATTTATGTTATATCGAATGGAATGAAACTTCGGACATCAACAAAACAAATATTTTTACACATTGTAATGTGCTTATTTTAAATTTCTAGTGAGTAATTTAACGAAGATCGACAAAGTCCACGAACTTTTTGAACAACCCTCGTATTTAAATAGATCTGAATTTTTTAAAATTAATAAATATACTTTAGGTTTAAAATATAATACTTTAAGGAGATGGGTGAACTTAACGTGCAGAAAGCCCAATAGCTTCAGATATATAAAAATCATATTCAAATTTTAAATTTAGTATTTAGAGTAAACATCTCATCATTGATTTTTATGAAATCATTAGAAACAAAAAGTTTGAGGAAACAATTTATTCTTTTTTATAATTAAAAAATAATGTGGTAGCCATTGGGTTCGATCCCTGGCAATAAAAGTCCTGAGTTGCATTCTCTGTTGAGACTAGCACGCTAACCACTACGCTACACAAGTTCTGATGAAGTGTGGCATTTAAATCATGTTTGTGATATGACCATTGACTTTAGGGACTTCAAGTATTTCTCAAAAATATACGAAAGTTTTGTCATAAAATTATATTTTTAAGGTATCGTGGGTCTTTGCTCCATAATTTTGGAAACCAAAATATGTACGTTTTTATGCAAACTTTGAGGATTACCTTTCAAACAAATGGAGAGAAGACCCACTCATAACGAAAAATAGTATTATAGTGTGAAAGAATGACTCGTTTTGTCTTCTTTCGTGTGTGTATAGTATTACATCTAGGCAAATTACTTCAATCTTCATGAGATTTGTTCAAGTTGTAGAGATTTTACATAAAGTATACTTTAATGTTAGATGAAATATTATGGACAATTTTGATATAATTGAGATTTAATTTTTCACCTTCATGTTTGTTGCGCGATGGGCCTATCTCTCGTCATGTTCACCCATCTCCTTTGATATTCATTCACACACTTCAAAGTTGTGACTTTTATGATAATTAAATATAGTCTTTTTATTAACATTTAAAGAAATTTCCTAAAAACCTATAAAGAATACATATAATTCTATGTTTTCTTTTTGTTGTCACAATTGCCTTTATGTACAATTATATTGCAAATGCAAATTCATTTTTGATTAAATAACTAATCTGCATAACTTCTCATTCTTAAACATTCCCGTGTACTGTCGTGAACCCAACTCACAATTATTGTACTATCGCAGAATTTCGAGAAAGCGCCTTCACTATCCATTTTCATTAACAACAAGGCACATAGGTATGTTGCACTTTGCCACTAATGTGACTTTGATTATAGATAATACTTGTGATTAAATGTGATATAATTAGTCAAAACATCCGTAAAATTATTAATAAAATACTTATTCATCTGTTTCAAAAAATCACACAGAGAGGAACCGAACTATGAATATAATTAATATGCAAACAGTGATTACATAACATGTGGCTTAATTGATTACATAATATATAAAACCTTCTTGTGGTTTGAAACCGAAAACTACGTGAAATACATTCAGGGTTCTCCTTGAGCTGTTTTACTGTGTTGCTCCCGACACGGTAAATTTTTCTCCGACACAGTAACGATTCAAATTTTATGCATGCGACACAGTAAAAATTTTGCCGACACAGTAAGATATGTGATAATTAGAAAATCTATACACACATATTCTCTCTAACTTAAAATTTAATCAAACAGTTCTACCGTAAAAGTTAGAGAACTTAATTACTAGGGCTTCACCATGTTCACCTTGCATAATCAATTATCTCGTAGACCCTCGCTGGACTTCAAGCATGAAGGAACAAAGATAAATAATTTGTTTTCACACTTCCATGTAACGGTTAATTGGTAGTGGCAATAAAATTCATTGTATTTTTTAAAAATATACATATAAATGTTTTTTCTAAAGAGCCACGGCTCTAGAATTATGATAGCACAGTAAGCATGGTAAGTCAAACATAACATCGTAACGAAGTCAATTAAATATGTAAATAAATTGCGTACCATTCTTCAACATATTCAAAGAACTCTTAAAAATATTTTACTGTTCTGAAGTTTCATTTTTTGTAATGCGATAACTCGATCAAGAAAACTGATAAATAATCCTGACAAATTTACTTTCAAAAATGTTAAGTACATGCAGTTCGACTGTTTCGGTCAGAATTTCCTCTGCTTTTCTAAAACGTGGTTTTACTTTTATCAATATGTACGACCATACTATTTGTGTAACGGATTAGCGATTTCTAAATAAATGTGTGCATGTATTCTTTTGTAATTTTAATGAATAATGATTCAGTCGCGAATTTGATCGCGAAAATACCGCGAAATTTTAGTGCTTCGCGTAAACTCTGCAAAACAGTAACATTTCAAATGATGGAGAACCCTGACATTCAAAACATAGAAAACAAGGAAAAGAAGATATAGACAGAAATGGACTTCCTTTATAAAGGAGGGGTGAAGGCGGCTTAAATTAATTTGAAGCTATCCAACATACATGTACGTTTCACGGATTGAGTCCTAATAGAAACTGAAAAGCGACACCATCTGGCCGACCGGGTCCAGATTTTTACCGTGCACAAATTTTCATTTGGCATTTACTAAATGTTTTCATTTAATTCATAGAATTGCTTGCATTTGCCTCTCCCAATTTAGACATGCCAAAAACTTTCCATGGATAATGCAAGCGCAATAGGTCTTATATGCAGAACATTCCAATGTACATAAAATATTTTAAGTAAAACTTAAAATCCATTTATGATCAATTGCCAATGCAAATTTATTTTGATAAAAATAAACCTTCTTGTGGTCTGAAACCGCCATGTACTTGATTAAATTAACACTCAATATTAAACTGAATTCCATCATTGATGGACTTGTTTACTGGATATGATAGATGATTAATCTTTCTGCATTGTCAAGTTCTTCTTTTCAACTAAGCCTAAAGGAGAGCATTGTAAATCGGCTATAAATTTGATTTCAAAAGCTCCATAAACCCTCCCAGCCAAACTTTCCTTTTCTATCTTGCGAGACATAAGCTGTGGGTTTTAGAATGTTGAATACAAATTCTTTGATTCAAACCCGGGCATTGATCTAGATGATCTAGTGTTGACAAATTCATTAATACATGTAAGTATTGTTATTGAAGCCATAGCCCTTTTAATGACAGTTTTGATGATTTCTTCCACCACATCATCAGGTACCGAAATTTGGTCTGCTACCAATCGTCTTTTCCTTCTTAGTCGGGAAGTAGTGGGTAGAACCGCTCGTGCCATACTTGTTTGTCTTTTTGGAAGCTTTGTACAAACAGTACCGACCAGACCCAACTTGACACAAAACGGTCCCAGAGCAGCCCCGTGGACTGCTATCTGAAACTGCTAAAGCAGTCCCACAGCGGTCCCAGAGCAGCCCCAGCGGTCCCAGGGAGCAATCCTAGCAGTCACAAAAAGTAGTCCTAGCAGACCCAGTGGGCGGGGTTTATTATTTTAATGGGGGGCGCTAACTCAGAAATGTGCTTTCCAATAAATAATGGAACTATAAAAGGCAGTTGAAATTGATTCTGAGTAGTACATGTATGCTAGGAATCCTTAAATGTATGCAAAGGTCATTTATGAACAGTACGCGCACAGAAACAATTCTGTCCGTCCGTTTGTTACGCTTTGGGGTACCTATCTATTATCTGCAACTTCTCTTTTACCACTGAATGAAATTTGATGAGACTCACAGAATCTTTCATATACAGTGCCATTGTGCATCTTACTAGTATTTTACTTTTTGATCGGACATATATTAAGGGTTTTCCAGAGTAAATCATTAACACTGCCACTTTTTCTATAAAGTTGAATTGTACCCATCTCTTATGCACAATTCCTCCTTTACCGCTGAACAAAATTTACTTTTTGAACTGACACTTATTTCGGATCTTCTTTTGATCACTCTGAAAATTAAAGATATGTATCATGGATATTGCAATTTTTTCCTATGAATTCGTTGTGAAAACTAATTTAAGATGCAAAATGATACATTTAGGGACTGGTTTTATGCTTTGACATTTAAACTGGTAGACTTTTATCATTCGAAAAGGGGTAATTTTTCTGTACGGTGTCATTATTCTATAGGACTCAGATATGAAATAATGTTTTTTCTACAAAACATGATAATTTTTTCTACGATTGGGGGTCATATATTGTCGTTGAAAAATGACCCCATTATTCGATGGGGTCATCATTATTCCTTTTTACACCGGTGTAACGACGAAAAGAGACCCCTGTAGAATATTGACCGGGGATCATTTTTCTACGTAGAAATTGACCTGGTCAATTTTCTACATAGAAAAATGACCCACTTTTTGTAGAAATTATTACCTTGGAGTCGTTTTTCTCCGTGTGAGTTGTAGAAAAATGACCCCGTAGAATAATTATTTCTTGTCATTTTTTGATGCAAAATATTCGTTTTAGAAGTAATATTCTTGTAAGGCGAATGCATGCGGGTAAGCTAATGATATGAAGTGTTTATTTCTGAAAGCTTTTAAGCTTTAGGGAGGTTCATACTTTTCGGTATACACATCAATTAAATTTTGATTACTAGACAGTATCACTTGTCGATTGAAATAAAATCTCTTTGAATGATTGAAAATACCGGTAATTTAGCCAGCATATATTTGTTTTTTATAGTGTCATTGTTTATACAAAGCATTTTTAAAATATACATTATTTATGGAAATTAACACTTTTTCCATAGGACCAATATGTCATTTTTTACACACACAGACACAAATATCTTGATTGCCTTTATGGACCCAAAGCTTTTTAGCTTTTTTTAAAACAAAAGAACTTGAGATCTAGTTCTATCAATTTTAAACCTAAATCATCTTTTTTAAATTTAATTTTGTAAGTTTGAAAAGAATAATTGAAAAAAAAGATTCAAAGAATGGGAGTGTATACGTTTTCAGCAAGCTGGTTTGTTAAATTTATCTGGTCAACAATAATAAAGTATTGATTTTGTTAATTACAGGTAAAACTCTTAATAGATTAAAAGAAAAAATGGCATATAAACAGTTTTGATTTTAAGAATTATCAAAAAAGAGAAGATATTTTGATATTTTTTTCTGAATTTTTCCGTTATATTCCATTCCTAATAAGGGGTACATGGCGGATGTGACCGAACAGCGGGGGATATTCACTCCTCCATGGCACCTGATCCCTTGGATGTTTTGGAGGTCCGTGTTTGCTCTGCTCCTGTTCTGTATTATTTTATGGACTTTTGATCTTGAATACTGTTCGTTATCTCCATATGTTTCATTGAATTTTTTAAGTTTTAACATAAGTATGATGCAATTTGGTGCAAAGCTAAATAAAATATATAACACTTCTTTATGTTCAATTTTGGCTGTTTTTTATTAACTTAAGATAAAAAGATATGTCTTGTATAAGTATTTCAGGGACAAGCACTTGGGGACTTCCCCTTTTTCATTCTTTTATTTTAAAATTTGGGGTCTCCACACCTTTTTCTTATTTTGGTAGTCTAATGTGCACTACTTGCATATACTCTCTTTAAATGTATCAGTCGAAAACGATATATTTAAAAACGTCTTATATGAAAAAAGGGTTACATTATTAATACCAAGTATCGTATATATTAGATTACCAAAAAAGGAAAAAGGTGTGGCGACCCCAGATTTAAAAAGAAAAAAAATGAAAAGGGGGTGGGTGGGGTCCAGCCCCCAAGTGCCTGAGCTTTACTCGATCGGCACTCAGGCCCATTGAGCAGTGAAATCTCTATCATGCCAAGACCTCAGTGCAGTGACGCGTGACCTCGGTTATAAGGTCTCATCCAAAGGACCCCCCCCCCAAAAAAAAATCATTTCAAAGTGCAAAACGCTTTGGAAAGATGAAGTAACTACGTATATTTTATCAACATAAGACAGTCGCGACCGGGCTCGAAACCACGACCTTCTGACCAAGCTATAGCAAATTCTCATTAAAGGGTGTGACGTAGTTTATAAGAGGTTTCTAAAACAAAAATCGTATTTATCTGTCTTTGGCATATTTGGTAATTCGATATTCGTATTAAATATCTTCCTCCAAATAGGGCACCATGTGTATTAACAAGAAATTGTATCTTGGAATTTTTTTTTCTACTGTAAAACGATAATTTGTGAAAATTATCAATTTAACAGAAATGGAAAATGACATTAGATATGGAAGAAATGGCTTGATAGACTAAGAATTCATTTTTATTTGCAAAGTTAATGTCTTAGAAATTCTCAGAAAAAAGATGGGAATTATACAACCATTTGTCGGTGCCTGTGGGCTAAAAGTGTTGAAAAAAGGAATTTTTTTAAAGGAATTTTAAATATCTGTGAAGTTGAACTATTATTTACAAGCAAGAAAGCAACTTGACAAGCAAGTTGATGAAACAAGAATATCAATAGTTTCGTTAAAAGTAATCATTTCGTTAACTCTATGGTCGATACAATGACCTTGTCAGCAAATACAACTTATCATTCAGTCAAATGCTGACTGACGCTTTTCATACAATGTACCAATTATTAGTCCATTATTTATGCACTGAATTGACGACGGATTTTTCCGTTATTTCTTGATCATGACAAAGAGCACACGGCAGGTGTGACCGGTAAGTAGGGGATGCTCACTCCTCTATGACACCTGATCCCATCCCTGATGTTGTAGAGGTCCGTGTTTGCTCTGCTCCTATTTATACCCGCACTTTCTAAAGAAAGTTCGGGTATATTGTTGTTACTCATGTTCGTCCGTCCGTCTGTAACGCTTTTCTTCCCTGAACTCCTCCTACAGTTTTCACAGTAGCTAAATCATCTTTTGGGAGATGGCTGAGGGTGTCATGTAGATGTGCAGTAAGGTTTTGGTTTTGATTTTGACCCGGGGGATCAAATTGGGGTCGACAAATGACGTTTTTTATGCAAAAAGTCCCGTCCTCCATGAACTTCTTCTATATTTTACTCAGCAGCCTAATCATCTTTTGGGAGATAGTTGGGGGTGTCATGTAGATGTGCAGTAAGGTTTAGGAATTTTGATTTTGCCCCGGGGAATCAAATGGGGGTCGAAAAATGACGGTTTTTATACAAAAAGCCCCTCCTTCCCTGAACTCCTTCTATATTTTACTCAGCAGCCTAATCATCTTTTGGGAGATCGTTGGGGGTGTCATGTAAATGTGCAGTAAGGTTTCGGAATTTTGATTTTGTCCCGGGGGGTCAAATGGTGGTGAAAAAATGATGCTTTTTATGCTTAAAGCCCCTCCTTCCCTGAACTCCTTCTACATTTTACTCAGCAGCCTAATCATCTTTTGGAAGATGGTTGGTGGTGTCATGTAGATGTGCAGTAAGGTTTCAGAATTTTAATTTTGACCCGGGGGGTCAAATTGGGTTCAAAAAATGACGTTTTTTATGCTAAAAGCCTCTTCTTCTCCGAACTCCTTCTATATTTTACTCAGCAGCCTAATCATCTTTTGGAAGATCGTTGGGGGTGTCATGTAGATGTGCAGTAAGGTTTCAGAATTTTGATTTTGTCCCGGGGGGTAAATGGTGGTCGAATATATTATGTTTTTACGCTTAAAGCCCCTCCTTCCCTGAACTCCTTCTATATTTTACTCAGCAGCCTAATCATCTTTTGGGAGATCGTTGGGGGATGTCATGTAAATGTGCAGTAAGGTTTCGGAATTTTCTTTTTGTCCCGGGGGGTCAAATGGGGGTCAAAAAATGATGTCTTCCTAATACTTAAAGCCCCTCCTTCCCTGAACTCCTTCAAAATTTTACTCAGCAGCCTAATCATCTTTTGGAAGATGGTTGTTGGTGTCATGTAGATGTGCAGTAAGCTTTCAGAATTTTGATTTTGCCCCGGGGGTCAAATGGGGATCGGAAAATGACGTTTTTTACGCTTAAAGCCCCGTCTTCCCAGAACTCCTTTTTTATTAGGTCACCTGAGCAAACTCAGGTGACCTATTGCTGCCCGTTTTCGTCTGTCGTCGTACGTCGTTCGTAAACTTTTGAACATTTTCAGCTTCTTCTCTGCAACCACTGAACCAATTTCAATCAAATTTGGCACAAAGCATCTATGGGTGAAGGGGAACAAAAATTGTGAATTTCATGATCCCTGCCCCCCTGGGGCCTGAGGGGTGAGGCCAAAACCACGAAAATTAATTAAATCTTTAAAAATCTTCTTCTTTTCTCCTGGACATCAAGCAGTAAAACTGTTTGCATGAGTGTAATCATCATTGAGTCCTCTACCAAAATTATGAAATTTATGGCCCTGGGGTCAGGGGTTCTAGTGCTAGGACAGAGCTAAATAAGTATATACATGTAGTGAAAATGCATTATTTCTTTGAAAATCTTCTTCTCTGCTCCTTGGTATTAAATAAACCAACTAAGTAGATAGTTATGATGAACAAGAGTGCCTCTACCAAAATTGTGATTTTTATGGCCCTAGAGTCAGGGGTTCTGGTGTTAGGGCGGGGCTCTATTGATTATGTACAGTGAAAATACATGATTTCTTTGAAAATCTTCTTCTCTGCCCCTGGGTATTAAATAAACTAACTAAGTGCATAGTTATGATGAGCAAGAGTAGTTCTATCAAAATTGTGAATTTTATGGCCCCAGGGTCAAGGGTTCTGGTGTTGGAGGGGGGGGGCTCTATAGATTATATAGTAAAAATACATGAACTCTTTGAAAATCTTCTCTGCTCCTACATATTAAATAAACTAACTAAGTGCATAGTTATGATAAGCATGAGTTCCTCTACCAAAATTGTGAATTTTATGGCCCCAGGGTAAAGAGTTCTGGTGTTGAGGGGGGGGGGGGGTGTTCTATTGATTATATTGTGAAAATACACGAATTCTTTGAAAATCTTCTTCTACGCTCCTAGGTATTAAATAAACTAACTAAGTGCATAGTTATGATGAGCAAGAGTAGCTCTATCAAAATTGTGAATTTTATGGCCCCAGGGTCAAGGGTTCTGGTGTTGGGAGGGGCTCTATAGATTATATAGTAAAAATACATCAATTCTTTGAAAATCTTCTCTGCTCCTAGATATTAAATAAACTAACTAAGTGCATAGTTATGATAAGCATTAGTGCCAAAATTCTGAATTCTATGGCCCCAGGGTAAAGAGTTCTGTTGTTGAGGGGGGGGGGGGTTTCTATTGATTATATTGTGAAAATACACGAATTCTTTGACAATCTAGGTATTAAATAAACTAACTAAGTGCATAGCTAAAATGAGCAAGAGTGCCTCTATAAAAATTGTGAATTTCATGGTCCTAGGGTCAAGGGTTCTGGTGTTGTGGGGGGGGGGGGGGGGGGCTCTATAGATTATATTGTAAAATACATTAATTCTCTGAAAATCTTCTTCTCTGCTCCTAGGTATTAAATTAACTAACTAAGTGCATAGTTAAGATGAGTAAGAGTGCTTTTACCAAATTTGTGAATTTTATGGACCCAGGGTCAGGGGTTCTGGTGTTAGGGCGGGGCTCTATAGATTATATAGTAAAAATACATTTATTTTTTGAAAATCTACTTCTCTGCTCCTAGGTATTAAACTAGCTAAGTGCATAGTTATGATGAGCAAGAGTGCTTTTACCAAAATTGTGAATTTTATGGTCCCAGGGCCAGGGGTTCTGGTGTTGGGGTGGGGGGAGGGGGTGGGGCTCTATTGATTATATAGTGAAAATACATTAAATCTTTGAAAAGTTTCTTCTCTGCCTCTGCGTATGAAGCAGATGAACTACCAATATAGTTATGATGAGCATGGGCCCTCATCTTGCAGAATTGTGAATTTCAAGGCCCTAGGGTCAGGGATGGGGGTGGGGCTCTACTTATATACTGAAAATGAATTAATTGTTTGAAATCTGCTCCTTTGCATTTATAAAACATTTATTTATTTTTTGATAGGCAATTTTAAGGGTGCCTTTTTAAAATTTGTGCAATGTGTGGACCTATTGTCAAGGGTTTATTTCACAGTGTTTGGGGCACTACTGATTACTGCTGAATATTACTAATTAGTTGGAATGCATTTTTGTTCCCCTACCTTGCGTATGGGTATTCAGTACCCCTGCAGAGGTGATCATGAATAATTCATGAATTTCCTTGAATTTTTCATGAATTTTTTTCATGAAATTTTCACACTCTAAAAAGAGTTTTACATGTTGTTTTTAAAATAAGATATTAGATTAAGAAAAACTAGTAATTATTAGTAATCCATTTAGTCAGAATAGCAAGTAAATGACTATCATGGTTAGTAATTGTAAACATAATCAGTAATAAGGATGAATTCATTTACTTATAAAATGATTTACTAAGTATCAATACTAAATAGGAATTATATTACTAATTGAACTACTCATTTTTAGTAAATTATTATTACTTAATTTAGAGATAACATGCTTTCTATTTACTAGATTTTATGAATTATTACTACGTAAATGTAATTCTGAAATTAATTAAAATCTAGAATGTTATTACTCAAGAGAATGTTAAGTAAATGAAATACTCATCATATTTACTAAAATCGAGATTATTTACAAGAAAACCTGCAAGGTATCGAACCTCTGATAAAGTAGATACATGTAACTATGAAAGTACAAAATGTTTGACTAATCACAATTTTTTTTACCACAGTGCCCTAATTGAGCTTTCTGAGTAGTCAATTAGATGAAATGTACATGGAATGGTAACAATACTTTCTATTTATTTTGCCAATTTCTTTGTAATTGTTTTATTATATTTAACAATAAAATATTTAATTCCAACATCAAAACCCCTCAAATTCTTAATACAGCATTTTAATTAGTATGAATTTTTCTTTACATGAAGGAATATTTAGGAGAAAGATAACTCCTCCTCACAGACAATTAATATGGAAGCCAAAATTATATATTACATTTCAAGAATTCAATCCTGATAGTGATAAGACTACCATTTTTAAGTAATTATTTGTATTGAAACTGCTCTTAATTCTCCTTGATTCAGTAAATGAATTAATTATTGTTTTAAGTAAATCAATTAAATACAATTTTAACAAGATGTGTGAAACACTGATGCCCCCCGTATGGCAACATAGCAAAGGTTAAACTTTTCTCTTATGCAAATTCAATATATTGGTATTTCTTGATATCTCAAAGGTCAAGGTCAAATGGTCAATGTTATTGATATCTAATCAAAGGTCCTGCCACAAAAAATACATATTTGAAATGTAGAAGCACTAGCCCCAACCCTTCAGAAGTAATGGTCAAGGTTACCAATTTTGAAATGTAGATCAAACACCAAGGTCAAGGACAAAGGGTCAGATTTAATGGAACCCAAAGAAATGTCTTGTCACAAGGATGCAATTTGTAAAGTGTGAATGCACTAACCCTAACCCTTTTAAAGTTAAAGTCAAGGTTTGCTTTTTAAAAGTGGTACAAACTCCAAGGTCAATGTCTTAGGGTCAAAGTTCTTGGTATCCAATGACTGGTCTTCTCACAGGAATTACATATATGTAAGTATAAAAGCCCTATCCCTTATCGTTCAAAAGAAATGGCCAAGGTTAAAGTTTTTTCACAAGGATTGAAATCTCCAAGGTCAAAGTCAAATGGTCATGGTTGTTGGTGTCCAATGAAAGATCTTTCAACAAAGAGTATATATATGTGAAGTATTAATGTCCTGGTATTTACTGTTAAAAAGAATTGGCTAAAGAAAAAGTTTGGAATTTGAAAAAGTGGGTCAAACTCCAAGGTCAAGGTTAAAAGTTCAAATTTGGCGATACTCAAAGAAAGGTCTTGTCATAAAGAATGGACATGTGAAATATACAAGTCATAGCTCCGCTAAATCAAAAATCATGGACAAGGTTAAATTTTTTTGCGGACAAACAGACAAATAGAGAAACAGACAGAAAGAGAGACAGACAGACAGACACGACAAAAACTATATACCCCTGAAACTTCGTTTACGGGGCAAAAAATATTAGTTATATAGTTAAGAGTGGTGAAATCTAAGTAAAGGCCAAGTAATGTTATAACTTATATACACAAATTTAAGTAAATATAAATTACTAAGTAAAACTTTTTAGTGTTTAAGTAAAACAATTCTTTAAAATACAAAAATCAAGTAAAACATTTTAATTTAGTAATTGACATATATTTTAGTAATTGATTTAAAATTTTAAGTAAATGCTTAGTATTTTATTAGGTCACCTGAGTAAACTCAGGTGACCTATTTGCTATCCTTTTCGTCCTTCGTCGTTCGTCGTACTTCGTCCATCAAGTACATCATTCGTAAACTTTTGAACATTTTTAGCTTTTTCTGGAACCACTCAACCAATTTCAACCAAATTTGGTATACAGCATCTATGGGTGAAGGGAACAAAAATTATAAATTTCATGGTCCCTGCCCCCCCCTGGGGCCGAATGGGCGGGGCCAAAACCACTAAAATTAATGAAATCTTTAAAAATCTTCTTCTTTACTCCTGGACATCAAGCAGGCAAACTGTTGACATGATTGTAATCAGCATTGAGTCCTCGACCAAAATTGTGAAATTCATGGCCCCAGGGTCAGGGGTTCTGGTGTTAAGGCGGGGCTATATAGATCATATAGTAAAAGTTCATTATTTCTTTGAAAATCTTCTCCTCTGCTTCTAGGTATTAAACAAACTAACCAAGATCATAGTTATGATGACCGAGAGTGCCTCTTCGAAATTTGTGAATTTCATGGCCCCTGGGTCAGGGGTTCTGGTGTTTGGGTGGGGCGCTTTTGATTATATAGTGATGGGTGGGGTGCTTTTGATTATATAGTGAAAATGAATTGATTGAAGTAAAAATCTTCTTCTCTGCTTTTGGGTATTAAATAAACCAACTAAGTAAATAGTTATGATGAGCAAGAGTGCCTCTTTCAAAATTGTGAATTTTATGGCCCCAGGGTCAGAGGTTCTGGTGTTAGGGTGGGGCTCTTGATTATATAGTGAAAATGCATTATTTCTTTGAATATCTTCTTCTCTGCTCTTGGATATTAAATAAACTAACTAAGTACATAGTTATGATGACCAAAAGTGCTTCTACTAAAATTGTGAATTTTATGGCCCCAGGGTCAGGGGTTCTAGTGTTAGGGCGGGGTTCTGTTGATTATATAGTGAAAATGCATTAATTCTTTGAAAATCTTCTCCTCTGCTCCTGGGTATTAAACAAAATAATTAAGTACATAGTTATGATGACCAAGAGTACCTCTTTCAAAATTTTGAATTTCATGGCCCCTGGTTCAGGCCGGGTTCTGGTGTTAGGGTGGGGCTCTATTGATTATATTGTGACAATCTTTTCCTCTGCTCCTGGGTGTTAAACAAAATAATTAAGTACATAGTTCTGATGACCAAGAGTGCCTCATCTAAAATTGTGAATTTTATGGCCTTTGGATGGGAGTTTCTGGTTTTAGGGTGGGGCTCTATTGATTATATAGTAAAAATACATTGATTCTTTGAAAATCTTCTTCACTGCTCCTGGGTGTTAAAGCAATGAACTATCAACATAGTTATGATTAGGAAGGATGCCTCTTCCAAAATTGTCAATTTCATGGCCCCTGGGTCAGGTGTTCTGGAGTTAGGGTGGGGTTCTATTGATTATATAGTGAAAATGCATGAATTCTTTGAAAATATTTTTCTTTGCTCCTGGGTATTATGCCAATGATCTAGGTACCGGGGTATATATATTTATGATGGCGAAAGCTGCATCTAGCAGAATGGTTAATTTCATGCCCCCTGGGTCAGGGGTATGGGGGGGTTACATAGTTTGAAAATAAATTGATGCTTTCAAATCTGCTCTTTGGTATTCACAATTCAAATTATGATGAAACAAAAATTCCACAATTTTGATATTTGTGCTTCCTGTTGGGTCTTGGACAACTGGTTACAAAGTGGAAATGCATTTTTTTCTTTACTCTGATCTACCTCGGTATTAACTATTAAGTAACTAGAGTAAGCATGCATAGTGTATAATTATTATTAGCAACAGTGCCTCTTTCAAAATTGTGAATTTCATGGCCTCTGGTTTAAAACACAAACCAAATTCCATTGTTTGAAAGTTGTTATATGATACTCAGGTGACCTACAGGGCCCGTGGGCCTCTTGTTTTTACTTGTCTTTGTTATTTCAAGTAAAAAATGACTACTTAGTAAAACTTTTTTAAGAGTACATGAAACGTTCATGAAGATCCTATGAACTTATTATTGGACATTTTCAAATCAATAAACCAAGCTAAGCAACTGCTAAGTTATTGTTATGATGATCAATGGTGCCTCTTTCAATATTGTGAATACCATATAGCATCTGGCTTAAAACATGAAATCAAATTCAATAACTGGAAAGTTGTTGCAGAATGCTCAGGTGACCTACAGGCCCTGTGGGCCTCTTGTTTTACTCAGCAGCCTAATCACCTATTAGGATATGGTTGGTGGTGTCATGTAAATGTGCAGTAAGGTTTCAGTATTTTCATTGTGCCCTGGGGGTCAAAGGGGCTAAAGATCATTTTTTAATGGCAGTCGTCTTCCCTAACTCCTTCTACATTTTACTCAGCAGCCTAATCATCTTTTGGGAGATGGTTGGTGGTGTCATGTAGATGTGCAGTAAGGTTTCAGAATTTTGTATTTGCCCCGGGGGGTCAAATGGGGATCGGAAAATGACGTTTTTTATGCTAAAAGCCCCGTCTTCCCTGAACTCCTTCTAAATTTTACTCAGCAGCCTAATCACCTATTGGTAGATGGTTGCCATGGTGGTGTCATGTAGATGTGCAGTAAGGTTTCGGTATCTTCATTTTGCCCCCCCCCCCCGGGGGGGATAAACCAGTAGCCTCATCATCTTTTAGGAGAGTTTAATATTTTGAAAATTAGGTAAAACATCAACATTATGGGGTAAAAAATCATAGCATACTGGGAAACATCTTCAATTCTTATGAGTAATGTACATGTCAAATGTGAAAGTCATATATCTCTTCTCAATCAAAAATTATAAGCAAATGCAACATTTTTGAAAAGTAGGTTAAACTTCAGTCAAGGTCACCGATCATGATTTATTTATAGAAAGGTCTTATCATAGGTAATAATATACATGCATGTATAATATATGAATCTACCAAAATGA
>NW_026938744.1:0-85160 GCF_032062105.1 Saccostrea cuccullata
TGCATGACAACAACGGAAATAGTTGTTGATCTAGATCGTACTTTCTCGGCAGGACAAGCCTAATATTTTGCTTTAAGCAAAGTGACAACGGAGAGAGGGTTAAGTACTTCTGCTGCAAACGAAGATGTTTACCATAAGAAAATCTATGCTGACAACAAAATATCAGATGCAATATCTAAAATGAAACATCTTTTCACAGCAGACAATCAAGATGTGCCATTCAGATCAATAGTGTTGCACAACATCTAAAGCTTACGGCATCATTTTCCAGAATAAATTCAAGATGTTCGAGTTAAAAAGGCAGATTTGATATGATTGACAGAAACGTGGTTATCAGATTCTCAAAATCTTGAAATGCTTCCTTTGAGAGATTTTAAATTATATCTTGTTTCGCGAAAGCAGATATACTTGGGACAAATTGATACTTTCATTACATTAAGGGAAGCAAAGGAAAGTGATGTTGCAACATACATAATAGATAAATGCAACATTGTTAGAGAAAAGTTACTAATTGAAAATATTGCGGGAATGATGCTTAAAGATCAATTCATTGAAATTACAATAGTTGTCATTTAAAAACCCAGTGTTTACCCTACCAAGCTTTTCCTCCAGAACTTACATGTAACACAGCTTATAAGAGAATTGAAACAAACATCAGGAAACAGCATCGTTATGGGTGATTTCAATGAAAATTTATTAGCTTCACCAACACCAATTCAGAAGCACATGGAACACTTTGGATACCATCAATTAGTGACCTTCAAAACAACAGAAAAAAGAACACTTATAGACCATTTTTATTCTACAATTCCACCTACAGACATTCAAGTCTGCCTTTGTCGAACATATTAAAGTTACCATGAAGCATTATTTATTTACATCCCTTCACATGTCAATTGTTATTAGTCCTGTACACTAATAGTGACAAACATACAGTACAAAGTACCATCATATATAACTTCATACTCTGATCTGATATGAAGTGAGAGAAGCATTATTCTGCTTAAAATACGATTACATAAATATTGTAAATACATGAAGACATATCTGCAAATTGTATTTATATATGTATATATAGGTCTCAGTTGATGAAACAAGAATAGCATCAGTCTTGTTTAAAGTCATCGTTTTGTTAGTACTAAGGTCGATACAATGACATTGTCAGCAAATACAATTTATTGCCTCAAATGTTGACGGACGTTTTTCATACTTATTATTAGTCCATTATTAATACATATAATGACGACGGATTTTTTTTAATTATTTCCCACTCATGACAAGGAGCACACAACGGGCGTGAAAGGTCAGCAGGGTATGCTTATTCTACCATGGCACCTGATCCCGCCTCTGATGTGTGTGGGGTCCTTGTTGGCTCTGCTCCTATTTTGTGTTGTTTTTTTTACTTTTTATCTTGGATACTGTTCGTCATCTTCATGTGTAAATAATGAATTTGTTGTGCTTTGCAAAAGCATTTATTTCACATATTTTTAATGAAAACATTAATTTTCCTTTTCATCCACTTTTGGAGGCATAATAATTTACACATTTTCAAAACCTTGCAAATTTAAAAAAGAAATAAATGTCACAGGAATATATTGAACTCAAAACCTTTACCTATCTTTTATTTGACAAAGAACAAGATAGGCGAAGACACCTTCTTGAAACCTGTTTTGAGGTGTCTTCTAGAAAGAATGAACAGTTTATCAACAAGGACCTCTCAAGTCCCCGGCCACAGATGAGGCTGTATTAATTTTTGGATACGTAAAGGTAACGGGGTGGTCGAAATTATGTCAATTACCGAATGTTCTTAATTTCTAATGCAAATGTTCATCAATTTAACAGCACATTTTCTTTCAGAAAAAAACAAAGCATCGTTGAGCTCAGTTTTTCAGAAAACATTCATATTTCATCCAAATCTTCACACTTATGAAATCTTCAGCATTGTTAAAAACTTGGCCTTTCCTTTGACTTTTCCTTCACGTCGTGTTCATGTCAGTTAAAAAAAATCAAGATATTTTCATCAAACTTCATATGATTTTGATTTTAGTTCTGAATTGTGATGTAAGCATTTAACTGCATTAATTACTTTAACTGCTTCAGACTTTTTGACCTTGATTTTTATTTTGACCTTAAACTCACCTTTCATAACCAAGTGTTTAGCCCAGTTTTGAGAGAGCATTCAAGACAGTGTAATCCAAAATTAAATACTAATAGAAGCTAAGTCTGGGTATTAATTGCTTCAACGTTTTCTTAACTTGACATTTCTTTTAGCTTGATCTGACTTTTCAAATGTGTGTTTATCTAATTTTTTTAAAGAAACAATTCAAGGTATTTTCTTCAAACTTCATATGCTAATAAAACCGGATGTAAACTTTTTGTTTCGTTCAAATTTAAAGAATCATTAAAAATTTGTAAATCAAATTTAAGTTTCTTTATACATACTGATATAAAGGTTCAACTGGCTTCAGGCTGAAAGGTAAACAATTCGAATACAGAATTGGGGAGACGTCTCATAGAAATTTTACCAAAAAATCGTCAGGCTTTATTTTTAAAATCTAGTTTAATGATGAGATTTTACAGTTTTGATATCCTTTTTTTGCTTTGTTTTTATTTTTCCTATATCTATTTATATTTAAATATTTGAGAATATTATTTTTAAGAATAATTTTAGAGTTCATTTATGCGTTTATGTGAAGGAGGGGTTATATTAATATATTCTTATCGGGAGAAAAATTATTATTTGTCATTTACATGTGTAGTTGTTTTCATTCTGATTAAAATCTAGCTGCAGAACTGTAACTCTCTGCTTGAGAAAATTCAGACAGATAAAGCTGAGAGCTACAGATCCAAGCGTTATAAAAACCTTGGATTTACGCCGACAGTTTTTTGTCACTACTCTAGGTATTTATTTCGTGTAGTTGAAACTTTCTCTGGCTTTTAGAATTGTATCCTATAACTAATTCTATATTTAACTCTTATTTTTGATACTTTACTAAAATTTATTTACCTTTCAGTAGGGATGTCAAAATTGTCAATAAATGATTTTCGAATATTCGATAGGAGTATTCGAATATATTCGAATATTCGATAAAATAAATACATCTTGCATTATACAATATCATATCTTCAGTCTCCTGTCAAGCAGCATAGGTTTTATGCCATTATTCTGGAACAAAAACTCATGTAGAGTTTGGTAAATAAGCAATTATATATTTTTATATTATATATTTTTTTTTATTTATCGAATATATGAAGCGTATACATTCAAAATGTAATAATTTCTATGTTGTTGAAAATTTTTTTTAGCATGTTCCAGATTTATTGATCGCCCTACTAAAGACTACACTGATAACTCCTACAAATTTATACCAAGCAGAACAATTATTTAACGGAGAAAAATTAAAAGCAAATACTATTTGCTAATTAATTTCCTGATAATGATTTTTAATGATATTTACATCAACAAAGGATTCATGTGTTTACTGTTAAACTGTGTCCTTGCTGACGGTACTGGACACTATTATACCAGTAATTAATGATCAAGTGAATAAATTACTTTAATAGATACACTCTTCACACCTTTAAGGAAATCAAAGAGGACTGTCTTTTATTTATTTTTTCCTTACAAACTTGATTCAAATTATAATAAAACTTGCCAGGTTTTTCTCTCTTTTTAATGGTTTAAAACATATATTCGAATCATGAATTTATATTCGAATATTAACTCATCGAATGAATATTCGAATATTCGAATATTCGTTGACATCCCTACCTTTTAGCGATCCGAAACAGTCCTGTATATAGTTTTGTAAAGTCGGTTTAAAAGAGTTCCGTCCGTAACCACAAACAGCCGTTTGTTAGCGTTGAAAGGTAAGAAAATTATCAGGAATTGAAGTTAAATGTTTGATTAATTATAAAATACCTATTCAATGCTGGGAAAAGTATAAAATACAAGAAAAAAATACCCAAAGTGAGCGACAAAAAATCGTCGGCGTAAATCGAAGGTTTTTACAACGCTTGGATCTGTAGCTCTCTGCCTTATCTGTCCGATTTTTCTCAAGCAGTTCTCAACAGTTCTGCAGCTAATTAAAAAATCATACTCACTCCATTATTCTGAGCGTGATTAAGATCTCATATTAGCTATTTGTTTGAAATATCTTCATGAAATATAAATATATACGAGGGGTGATCAAAAAGTTCGCGAACTTATTGAATAACATCCATAAAAAAAACAACATTTGGTTTAAATGTTGATTATACTTGAAATTAATCATCTCCAATTTTAATGCATATCAACCACCGTTCTGCGCATGCGCGAATCACGTGATATTGGTGGTCACGTGACCCCTTCTGTAGCGTTTTGTCACAAAAGATGAGAGATTTTTCTGAGTTTTATATTTCTTTCCATGTGAGTTAATTTTTATGATAAGAACAGTTCATTTGTCAGAGATGGTCAAATCTCGGTAACAGAATGGTTGGATAAGAATATCCTTTCCAAAAATAAGCATGGCGAACATTAAAACATAAATCTTCTGAGAGACCTTTATTTAAGGTGGATAGAGAATGGGTGCCTCCTTTTTATCACATCTAATATGTTATAAATCTAAAATAAACGGTATCTTAGGTATTTAATCATTTTAATATTGTGGAAATATTCAACTATTTTTCAAAGTGTAAATTGGAGGTCTTTGATAGCTTATTGTTTAATTAAAAACACATATCTTGTCAAACTTGCTTTCACTGGGCAAGATGACAAGTATCATTTTTAACCATCTGCCATCTTTCTCTGAAACGATCAATCCAATCATTAATTGAATTTATAGGAACTCATATTTCTTTATTAACTGTGTACAAATTATTATATGATACTGCAAAGGGATTACTAAGATAAACAATCAATTGTAAAGTCGTTTGTTGAACGAGTTTGACTGAGACAACCATTTTTTCGTCACAAGTGACCCACAGAGTGACGTCATTTTCACATTGTGACGTCACAAACAAGGAGAAAATCTTTATTCCACATATGCTATTTATAGACCTTGTATATGGCTATGTGTGTACCGAATTGCATTCTAATCTGAACTGTTGTTTTGTAATTAAAGAATTAGCTCGCGAACTTTTTGATCACCCCTCGTACGTGTACAATAGGCTAATTTATAGATATCATAATAAGTGTTTGTCAAACATTTAAACTACGATTTTCAAGAACATAAAGAATAACAAATATAATTTAGAGCTATATAACGCATGGATTTGAAAGGTATATTGCTTAGATGCTTTTGTCAATTTGACTTGTACACCATTCGATACATTGTAAACCAATTCAACACCTTTTTCTTCCTTTTCTGTTTTTTTTCGAATTATAAATAAAGAAAAATAAATGCCGAATAGCCCGCTGATAAATAACTTGAATTTTCTATGGGTTAAAATTCCGAGAACAGAGAAATCAGGGAAATAATTCTAAATCTGCGTCGAATGTACAGATGAGTTTTGGAAAATTCAACAATGTTTTCCATAATGTCAATGTATACTTGTACAGTGTACATGTATCGATCACAACCAAAACAACAATAATCTATTCTGCAATTTCGTTATTGTATTATAATATACATTTGGCTTTCGGGCGGCGAGATTAAAGCGGGGTCAGCTTCACGCATCAGCGCGTAAAGCAGTCCCAGAAGACGAACGCAGGGTTCGCTTTAGCGAACCCAGAGCTGACCGAGAGCAAACGCAGAGAAAAATAAAAATAATATATGAAGAAGTGCATTTTTCTCGAATTTTAAAGGATATTATCAGAACTTATACTCATAGATATATATCGCAACTTTTTTATTCATAGTGTTCTCATAATAAAACAACAAAGAGTTTGAAAATAAACAAATTTAGATTTTTTTCATAGTCACACAACATAACATACACAAAAAATATGTTTTCCTGTGAGTTTAAGAGCTTTGTATTTTTGAACTTTGTGTCTACGTATATAGGGAGCTATAAAAAATGGAGAAAAAAAACTAAGTCATTGGTATCCTTTATATTTTGTTGTTAAGAATATACTAAAGCGCAAAATAACCATCTTACTTTAGAGGGAAAAACATGATTATACATATAATTTGTACTTTAAAAAGGAAGGTCATTTACAACTTCACCAATACGGTAGTTCAACGGTTTTATGATTTTCATCCCATTACCGGAATTTAGTTTTGAGCCTGTTAAACCGAAAAGTTATGAATAGTATCGGTTTTCAAGGAAATAAATCTGATGTATTTAAGGTAAGCAATATACATGCAAAGACAGATGTACGCTGTTCTGTAAAAATGAAAAGGTAAAGATCGTGGCGCACTTCAGTAAACAGGGATTACAGGTAATGATAGAGACATTAAAAAAAGAAATCATAAACTTTTTTGTATAACAAACGTTAAATGCTTCATCTTGTTGAATACTGAAAGAATATATAAATCACAGTCATACACAATGTATATAAAAAATAAAAAAGGGAAAACAAAAATCAAACAATGCAGAAAGAATTAAGAAAAGGGAAAAAAATAGCAACAAAGAAACAGTTAGTTCACACGGGTTTCTGTAATTTGAATCCAGTCTCTTGTTTCACCCTTTTCAGTTCTCAGTCTGTCTTGTCAGTGGTTGGAGAAAATCAGCTTCTTTGTCAAAGTGCTGAAGACCATTGGCAATTGGGTTTCAGATTTATCTTGAAACACAATACTTTGTACCTGTTTGCAGACTCCTGCAAGAATGGCATGGATGTCTTCTCTATTAAAAAAAGAATACATACATTGTTTATTATTATTTTATCAATTAGTTTAATAATTTTACTGTAAATGGACTTGCTTCTTTTCTTTAAGAAAAACTTTAAAAACACTTTTGTCAAAACAGTCTAGTTTAGGGTCTGGTGCATCACTGAACTAGTTCAGAAATTGTTAATTTGTTCAATTTGCAATTTTTAATACGTGTGTTCATCAGAAGAAGTACCAAAGAATTCAAGTTTTAATTCAAAACCAAAACTATCCTTTTTGTGTTAATATGCTTGAAAATGATTCTAAGAAATCCAGGTTTCCTAATTTACGTAGATATTTCTCCGTTTTTTGTTTTTTCCATATCAGTCAATTGATCATTGTTGCTCTAAAAGCCATGTACAATTTAAGGAATATTCTCTTTTTCCTTCTCATTAAAAGGGAATTTTAATAGCAATCCATACTTTGTATGGGTTGGAAGGTATTTAGTAAGCTCATCTATATAATAGCTTCCTTCTGTTACTCCGTTTGAGACAGTCCCTTGATACGCTGCAAAACCGAGCAAAACATCTGCATTTTCTGCTATCCTGGAGAAATCCTGTAAATAATGTTTGATGTATTAACTGTCATTATTTTTTCAAAGAAAAGATAACTTGCAAGAAATATCTGAACAATATAAGATATTTTTGATTTGATAATCAACATGATAGTTATTTAACTCACTTGCGTTACATCAAACTTTATCTTTTTCTTCGTGACGTCTTCCTCGAACGCTTATGAGGTAAAAAGAAAAGCATGACTACCACACATTAGCAACTAGAAAACAAGGAATTAATACATAGGAAAACGGCCATGAGGGCTAAATGATTAAAATTTAAAAAGAAAATACATATTTGATTTGCGGTTACTGTTAGCTCTATTAGTTTTTAATACAATCAATCAGGTGGTTTCGCATCACTATATTTTTCCTCCCCGGGATTGGTCTGTAGGTCAACTTAGTTTCTATTCATTTTCTTTACAACAGCTGCACATACCGAAATGAAATTTGGTACACAGATATATCAGATAAATATCTAGGTCAGGTTTTGTTTTGGATACAACCGCACTATTTTGACAGAGTAATGCCTCTTGGTCTTAGAAAAATCCCAGTTATTTGCAGTTTCCGTTCATTTTGTTCGCAGAGGTTGCACTCACTAAAATGAGATTTAGTATACAGATTTATCAGAAGAATTGGGTCAAGTTCTTTTGTGGGTACGACGGCAAATATTTTGACAGAGTTATGCCCCTTGGACTTAGAAAAATTTCTTTTATTTGCAGTTTCCGTTAATTTTCTTCGTAAAGGTTGCACATACTGAGTTGTAATTTAAAATACAGATTTATCTGATAAATATCTAGATCAATTTCTATCTTGGGTACGAACGCATCATTTTTGACAGAGTAAGGCCCCTTGGACTTAGGAAAATTCCTATTATTTGCAGTTTCTGTTAATTTTCTTCGTAAAGGTTGCACATACTGAATTGGAATTTAACATACAGATTTATTTGATAAATATCTAGGTCAAGTTCTATGTTGGGTACGATCGCGTCATTTTTGGCAGAGTTATGTCCCTTGAAATAAGAAAAATTCCAATTTTTTGCAGTTTCCGTTTATTTTCTACGCAAATGTTGGACATACTGAAATGAAATTTTGTATGCGGTCTTATCAGATGAACATCTAGGTCAAGTTGTGTTTAGGTACGATTGCGCCATTTTCGAGTTATGTCCTTATGGTCTTCAAAAATTCCAACAGGGGGAGGGGACATAAGTGTTTTACAAACATCTAGTTATACTTTTATCTCGCCCATGCTGCAGCTGAACAAAAAAAGTGATTTTGATTTTTTTTTTTCAGGAAAAAATACCGTGCCATTAATAAAATAAGCAATGTTTATTTAATGATATTCTTGAATTTTTTCTTTTTTAATTAAATCAGTCTGTTACTTTTTTGAAGGAAGTCTCCCTGGCATGCATCAATGAGGAAAAGCTTAGGTTTGTCCTTCAACTTAATGCTAATTTCAGAGTCTCCTGTTACCAGAGTATCAACCATTCGTTTGATCCAAACAGCTTTTTTATCTTGTCCAAGTATGACGGATTGTTCTCCATGTGAAGAGACACAGCACGTTATAATTTTGCCTACGTCTTTGGTTATCTTCACATCCTCCTTCAGACTTTCGAGCATTTGTCTTGCACTGTGATTTGCATGCCATATGACATTAAAGTCAAGATGTTCCAACATTTTCCACAACATAACTACCATATGAGAAAATCAAAATGTTATTGACGGTTAATATTCAGCAAACACCAAATGTAAAAAATAAATAAATGTATTTAAAAAAAATCTTTTATTCCCTAAAATAAGAGGGAGTTTAACATTATAATTTCACAATTAAGGATACTTATCTCACACTTCCAAGAACATGAACTTCTACATACTAAAAACAACAATACTTACTTCCATCCTCCCATACAAACGGAAGCTTATTAGTTGTTTTCCAAAAATCATTCGTCATGATTATGGCTAAACCTACAAATGGTTGACTTTAAATTATTTGTGTAGATGTTCAAGGATCTCTGTTGTTAATTTTATTTTTTTTTATCTATAAGTATTCAACTGCAGAACACATAAATATATCATCAGATATACTGCATTCCAAAATTATATATATATATATATATATATATATATATATATATATATATATATATATATATGAAAGCACAAAGAAATTCACTTTTACATGGATTCCCACTTCCGCCCCAGCCCGGGGTTGAACTCTCGACCTTCGGAATCTGTGTCCTAGCAGTGCAGGAACAGCGCGCTAGACCGCTCGGCTATCTAGGCAAGTCAAAAAACTTGCTTTCGATGCCGATGGAATTCTCGCGGCGCTGCCCTACACTACACGGTCATTGAGAATAGAAGTCAGATACAGTTATTTGAACATTAGTTTTAACAGAGGATTGTTACCAATACGTGTTGTAATGAAATTAATTATTATTTATAAAGCACAATTTACAACAACTCTTAAACTAACATAACTGCCCTAAGTGAAGAAATATTAATATAGAAAGCACAAAGAAATTCACTTTTACATGGATACCCACTTCCGCCCCAGCCCGGGGTTGAACTCTCGACCTTCGGAATCTGTGTCCTAGCAGTGCAGGAACAGCGCGCTAGACCGCTCGGCTATCTAGGCAAGTCAAAAAACTTGCTTTCGATGCCGATGGAATTCTCGCGGCGCTGCCCTACACTACACGGTCATTGAGAATAGAAGTGAGATACAGTTATTTGAACATTAGTTTTAACAGAGGATTGTTACCAATACATGTTGTAATGAAATTAATTATTATTTATAAAGCACAATTTACAACAACTCTTAAACTAACATAACTGCCCTAAGTGAAGAAATATTAATATAGAAAGCACAAAGAAATTCACTTTTACATGGATACCCACTTCCGCCCCAGCCCGGGGTTGAACTCTCGACCTTCGGAATCTGTCTCCTAGCAGTGCAGGAACAGCGCGCTAGACCGCTCGGCTATCTAGGCAAGTCAAAAAACTTGCTTTCGATGCCGATGGAATTCTCGCGGCGCTGCCCTACACTACACGGTCATTGAGAATAGAAGTGAGATACAGTTATTTGAACATTAGTTTTAACAGAGGATTGTTACCAATACATGTTGTAATGAAATTAATTATTATTTATAAAGCACAATTTACAACAACTCTTAAACTAACATAACTGCCCTAAGTGAAGAAATATTAATATAGAAAGCACAAAGAAATTCACTTTTACATGGATACCCACTTCCGCCCCAGCCCGGGGTTGAACTCTCGACCTTCGGAATCTGTGTCCTAGCAGTGCAGGAACAGCGCGCTAGACCGCTCGGCTATCTAGGCAAGTCAAAAAACTTGCTTTCGATGCCGATGGAATTCTCGCGGCGCTGCCCTACACTACACGGTCATTGAGAATAGAAGTCAGATACAGTTATTTGAACATTAGTTTTAACAGAGGATTGTTACCAATACATGTTGTAATGAAATTATTTATTATTTATAAAGCACAATCTACAACAACTCTTAAACTAACATAACTGCCCTAAGTGAAGAAATATTAATATAGAAAGCACAAAGAAATTCACTTTTACATGGATACCCACTTCCGCCCAAGCCCGGGGTTGAACTCTCGACCTTCAGAATCTGTCTCCTAGCAGTGCAGGAACAGCGCGCTAGACCGCTCGGCTATCTAGGCAAGTCAAAAAACTTGCTTTCGATGCCGATGGAATTCTCGCGGCGCTGCCCTACACTACACGGTCATTGAGAATAGAAGTCAGATACAGTTTTTTGAACATTAGTTTTAACAGAGGATTGTTACCAATACATGTTGTAATGAAATTAATTATTATTTATAAAGCACAATTTACAACAACTCTTAAACTAACATAACTGCCCTAAGTGAAGAAATATTAATATAGAAAGCACAAAGAAATTCACTTTTACATGGATACCCACTTCCGCCCCAGCCCGGGGTTGAACTCTCGACCTTCGGAATCTGTCTCCTAGCAGTGCAGGAACAGCGCGCTAGACCGCTCGGCTATCTAGGCAAGTCAAAAAACTTGCTTTCGATGCCGATGGAATTCTCGCGGCGCTGCCCTACACTACACGGTCATTGAGAATAGAAGTGAGATACAGTTATTTGAACATTAGTTTTAACAGAGGATTGTTACCAATACATGTTGTAATGAAATTAATTATTATTTATAAAGCACTATATATATATATATATATATATATATATATATATATATATATATATATATATATATATATATATATATATATATATATATATATATATATATATATATATATATATATGGTTTTAGAAATACATTAAAAAGCAACATGAGCTGAGTGGGATCTTTTTCATGCCAGAACATACTGTAACACGGAATCTTGGGTCAAACTGTCTCATTTGAAGGATCGGTCTTCACATCTTACGGTGGGATTCAAACCGGTGATGTAAGGATCAACTCCTTACGTCGCGACTCTTGATCAAGCGCTCTTACCACTGCGCCACAGAGCCAATCTGAGGCTTTTTCTGTTTAAAATTTATAAATGTACCTAGTTATGAAGTCATACTTACAGAAAAGTCCTCTTTAAGGTCATATTCATGGTTTATCAAATGAATATACTCGAAAAAAATACTTGTGAACATTAAAACTTATGGATAAGGCGAAGCCCAATTTTTACGTTCTTAACATTTGATTTTTTTTTTATCACCAAATGCGCTAAAGAACAATTCATTCATTGAAAAATTTGACCGAGTTTCACAGGATATTGTCACTAGGCAATATCATTTATCATGAATTCAGAATAGACGATTAACATATAACATGTATGTTTGACGTATTCAGTATCTAAAAAGTCTTATTTATCAGCGCTGAAGAAAAATAACATTTACCTCGCTTTTGGTTAACAGCAGGACTGATATCGTACCGGTCCGTTTCCCCTTTTCCGGGTAGTGAATTGGGCAGGGTATCTACGAATTACATAAATATTGTTTTAATACACTGTAGTAGGAGAGGAAAATTGCTTTAATATCAACCCATCTGAGTCCAGCTGTGTCCGTGAAGAAAAACTCACACTCAGTCGGAAAGACAGTATTATATAATTTATCTACTTACTTTTGATATCTGGGCGACATTCTGTGTGAAATACAAGAAAACAATTTAAGTAAATAATGTGCAAAATACCTTTTACTAAAGTTGTTTACTCTGAGTAATCTTTAATTGTTATTAAGAAGATATTTAACAAATTTAACAAATTCTGACTTCAGTTTGGGTCAATGTTGATAAAAGGATCTTTGTCAACTAATACTAACAGAAACGTAAAATAATTGCGACTGTTCTAACGATGTCCTAATAATTTCTGTCTGTGGACAAATATACTTAAGGTAAGATTCACTCGTATTTCTTGTATTTAAATGAATTTTTTACAGAATCAAGAAGACAATATCACTAAGTAATGACATCAGCGAGATTAAATTTGACGGTTTTATATTAGAGACAAAGTCAAGTGAAGGTCGTTACTTTTTCCCTGGACATAAAGATTAAAGCATGACTGTATCACATCATACTATCCCTACTTGCATTTCAAAAGATTAGATTTATTTTGGTTTAAAAAGTACTATTATATATATCCTATGAGATAACATTAATAAACAGACATAATTAAACTAAAAACGATATTTGCTAATCCTAATTTCCCCTACTTTTATTTTGAAATTTTAGGATACATAAGTTATTTTTGAATGCTTGATATGTTTTTTATGTTTTCACATATACTACCAAGTTTTCACATAAAGATACAAAATTATGCAAAACAAAAATTTTTGATCGTTTACTAAAAGAGAAAAAATACTTTTCACGTATTTTGTGGCTAAAACATGTGACTAGATGGAAAGCCTTTAAAGATTACATAGTTCAAGTTTGTTTTGAGAAATCATATTTATTCAATATAATTTGAAAATTCAACCTCCAATTTTTAATTAATTATTAACATAACATTTGTAAATTTCTGGAAGTCTTTTGATTGTGTAAAAATTATAACTAAGTTCATTGTTGTATATTCAATTGAGATGCAGAAAATAAGATATTTTTATACGCCACCATTCTGCTAGTTTCAAACACATTTATCAACTTCTATTTAAAATTGTACAATAGTGATGAGGAAAGAGAAGAGATAGTCTTTAAAATCTCCTTCTGCTAAATGAACAATAATACATTAAATAGTTCATCTAGTCAGAACTTTGAGAAGAATCCTACCTTAACATGTCCTACTAAGTTTTTTCTCCTATAAAAATAAACTAACAGTTATTAATTTTTTTGTTTGTGGACGAAAAAAATGTGGACAAAATATACTAGCCGATAAAAATTAATGAGAATGATTTCTTAAGCTTTAATACTAATGAAAAAAATGCATTTAGATTTCAGTGATGAAAACTGTCGAGCTATATGCTAGTACAATGGATTAAGGCTCATTCCTGGATGGAATGAGCATTTCAATTTTAATTTTCCGTAAAACAAATATGGAAACTAATGCCAATCCCAGAAATTAAAGATCTTATTTGAAAATATAATCTATAACTCATAATTAAAATAAAGTTTTTTGTGTCTTTTTCATAATTTCATAAATGTGAATAATTTTTTTCCATTTTTCTTTGTTTATATATATATATATATACGCGTACTGTGCATATATAAAAAAAACAACAACATTGACTGGATATCCTGTAAATAGTAAATATTTGTTGATATATAACTGTTTACTTTCATATCTTTTTTTTTTCTCATAGATGAGGTGATATGTTAATGTCATCGTCCTTTATATGCATGTATGCACATTGTTTATCGATAATCTAATGTCATAGTAAGATCCACTTATTTGATAAATCATCCGACCAACTGAGACAACTTGAACTACTTTCTGCACCATTGGCACTGTCGGGGGCTCCATGGAACAGCTACATGTATAGCTCAGGGGCCACTTTAGCACTCTAGATCTAGGACGGTTTTATTGAAAAATAGGTAGTTGTGCTTATGGGAGCGGAAAAAATGGATATTTCTGTTGTTGGGAAAAAAGAAATCATCAGAAAGTCAACGCTAAAAATGATATACTTACTTTTAATCTCTGGGCGGCTATCTGTATAAAAATGCAAGAAAAAAGTTTCCATAGTCTGATTTAAAATAAGTATAACTTTACTATTCTCACCTTGGCGTTGATGTTAATCTTAAACAACTGTCTGATCATCACATTCTCCTATCTGTGTACCGAAATAATTTTGAGACAAATATTTTGTATTTGAATTTACAGTTATTTGAATTAGTAGTCAACGTTTCTGTAACCAATTAAATGTTCGCGTACTTAGATCTTAAGTTGTAGAAAAATAATAACATATTACGAGCGAATGTACGTGTCATTCTTTAACTCGAACCATTTAAAATATTTTGTTCTGAATGTGCTGAAAATATGTCCTTAGATGAAATATTAATCTCCGCAAATTTAAAAATAACTATACCAGAATTAAAGATGCAAGTTATTCATTTGTTGGAATAATTCAAAGTATTTAAATAAAACATATTTAGAGACAAAGAAAAAGTAATGTCATGATTTTATGTCCGCGTTCAAAATATTTCGTTTAAGAAAAAAAAGGCAAATCTACGGTAGCATATTCCCGCCAATTGAAAAAAAAAATCTAGGTCGTACGTACGAGATTATAAGTTGTACTTATGACCAATTGATAGCCATTCTCTCTAAGCATTTAAACTGTTATATAGGTCATGGATTTTTCGGAAACTTGGCACACATTCTTATATTGATGCATGAAACTAAAATTCTTAATAAAATTGTAACTATGTTCCATGGCAACCAACATATTTTCCATGGCTTTAAAATTGTTGATTATGTTTTATGAAAATGACACATTTTTACTTATCAAAAGTCTTTAATGCGAGAAGATATTCACATGAATTTTCCTCCTTGCCAAAACACAATAAATTATAGTTCTTTAGATAATTTCAGCATCTTTTCCTCATAGAAAAAATATCGGCCCCTTTTTAGGTTAAATTTTTCAGGGGGAGGGGTTTTTTTGATTTAAGGCTTTCTTTTCCAAATGCCTCTTACATTTTTTTGCGGACACTTGGGAAAAATACATTGGTTGAAAAGCCCATTAATATACAGTTCTAATATAAACTACACTTTTAAACTTAAGGGGACGATGGGTGTATGGTCACATGACTCGGTTTAATTACGTCATAAATTCTGATGAAATATGTACAAAACGAGATTGAAACCACATTAGTCGTATAATATTTTGACTGTTTCTTTGCGTTCACCGTTTAGTGTAAAAATATCTGAAAACATTTAAAATTTCTTGCAAATGTCATCAAATTACGGAATAGATCCATCAATATTTTTTACAGTTTGACGATGAGGAACTTGCATTTCAATGTAAATTTTCAAATATTGAATGATAGGATTTTTTGCAAATATTTTTTTTTTATTTGTTAAAGTTGTCTTAAAAAGTACGTAATTTTCTGTCTCCAGATGCGGTGTGACAAAAGAATCTTGCTTTTTTCGAATTTTTAACCTTATTCGTACTCTGATATATTTTAAAAGACACATGTTCGCTGATATATTTTTTTATCTATTTTGAAAAAAATTCTGTTATGGTCCAAGTGATGGGCCCAAAATCATGTAGAATCAAACGTTCACTCAGGCACTGTGGGATAAAGTGTTTGTCACTCAATATATCAAAAATAAGTCTAGAAACCTATTGACATGTCTGCTTAAATGCATGTGGAACATACTAAATTAGGGATATACAACATATAAAAAAAATTGAATGACGTATTTTTTTTCAGCTAAAGGTCCTTCTTCCACTTAATATTCACATCTAGTCTTCAGGTTACCATTGCTACAAACTTATGCTTTTAAAAAAATCTGGACAATATGCATATTCAATCAGTTTCCATATAATTACCTTAATATTTTAAAATGTATTAAACGAAATTTACATATATGGTAAACAGTAGCGAAAGCAAAGAGACAAAGAATCAATTTTCATGACTAAAGGTAAAAAGGTCAAGGTCCAAATGGCAGATTTAGACTA
The DNA here is from genome assembly GCF_032062105.1 of Saccostrea cuccullata. Classification (NCBI taxonomy): domain Eukaryota; kingdom Metazoa; phylum Mollusca; class Bivalvia; order Ostreida; family Ostreidae; genus Saccostrea; species Saccostrea cuccullata. The sequence continues at coordinate 16,453 of NW_026938744.1, forward strand.
AAATTTATGGAAACTAATCAAACTTCTATTTTCTGTGTCATAACTAATACTTGTGTTATGAACATCAATTTAATAAACAAAATTGCAGTCCTGGTGCACAATATCTACCATCATCTGGATTTGAGAATTATTTATAGACAAAAGGTCAAAGTTCAATGTTACTGTGGTAGATAAACATTGTTTTTGTCCCCGCTTACACTAAATGTGAGGGATATTATTCCGGATATGTCTGTCCATCCATCCGACTGTCAGTCAGTCTTTTTTAACACTTTTTTTTCTTGGTGACATGTCTTAAGAACCCTTTGAAATGAAATTATACCTAGCAACTCCCTGTGGCCTGATAAAGATCCCTATTGATTTTATTTGATGTTCAAGGCCATGATTCTTAATAACTGTCTGTTTAAACATTTCATTATCACGTGATATTTAAAGAAACCGACAATCTTTTTCAATAAAGAAAGATCCCTATTGATTTCGAGATCAAATGGCCAAATCTTAATGCTTACAAAAATCAAAATTACAACATTCTGTTAATAAACTTCTGATTTCCGAGCAATCTCTCAAAATTAACGTAAGCTTTCTCAATGAAATAACCCTTTTGTTCCCGCCAGCAACTTTTAGAGTGTCCCATCACCAACCCTATCACCCTCCGAAGCCCACTTCTTAATCTGTACAAGTTATCTTCCCCTTAATCAGGGGGCCCAGATTGTTTGAAGTAGCTTCTTATTGAAGCATTTATACTAGTGTAAGCGGAATAAAGTAAATATCGGACTGTCTATCCAGTATATTCAATGTATTTTATAACTGCAGAACGGTTGCTCTATGATTTTAGAAACCCTGTTTGAAAATCGATGTTTCGTTGTCAAGTTATTTTTAAAAATAATATTTTTTTTCTTCAACTTAATGCATTATCTGTGGTTCTCGATAAGTCGTCAATCGTTAACCTTCATAAAAAACTCAGAAATTAATTATTTTATTCTCATATGTCTGTGTTTTGAACGTGAGATCCTTTGATTTTCATGAATATCAAAAGAAAAATTGTAACAGGCACCCACAAAACAGCTTTCAAAGACATCGAAGACAGCACAGCACAGTTAAGGTAACAAAAAGGGGGCGGAGCCTAATTTCTACGGGAAAACGTAACTATGGCATCATACAAAATATACGTCATACGAACATTCTTTAAAATACCACAAAATGAGGCGATTTGCTTATTTAACCTGTAAGAAATCATCAAAGTACATCAAAACTTACTACAGCATACTGATTTCTTGTTAATTAAATCCTACATAACAAGTTATAAACAAGTTGCTGAGAGCAGTAGACTTGTTAATGTGACGTCATTTCGTGAAACATGACGCAGTTTGCATGCAGTGAGAGGCAGATCAAGTAATATCTTCTAAAAAATAAAATCTATAATTAAATAATACTTATAAATAATCTATAGGCAATTAACTTGGATTCAATGTTTTCATAATTTTCATTAATCTTTGTGTATAATAAGTATTTAATTAACACTGCCGTATATCTGTAAGCAAACTCATCTTCATAAATCGATCAAGTGCAAGGGCATAGACTCTATGGATCATAGTTAGCTTTTACAACTAAACTCTAGAACTATTAAGGTATCTGAAAAGTGCTGCGATCCTCATAAAATATAAAATATTATTAAATTATATTAATATTTCATGCCGTTGATTAGCAAAAAAATACAGCGTTCGGTCAAACGGATCTACATGTATTTTTAACAATGAAATTGCAGAATTTCGATAGGAACGCAGCACTTAAAAAAAAACTACAATGGGTGTTGAAAATATTCATAAACTTAACTTGGAATTTCACTTAGTTATACTCTTGCACTAGGGAAAATTTATAGGTAACATCAATACTACAAGTAAATGTACTTAAATCACGTGATTACCGCATCACGTCACACGTCTAAGTATAACCTTTACTCATCCTCGATATGTCGTTAATAACCATAATTACAATTATCCGATATATATTATGTACTACACATAAGCGAAATCCCGATTATGAATACATTTTTAATTAGAAAATATCGTCGATATTTCCGTTGTGCACCTTAACTGTAGTGAGGTTTGTTCAAAGTCGAGATTAGAATATAATGTGTATATTATATTTGTAAAGGTTCTTTGAAAATATATTTGTTGAACAACTTTGCTCTCTATGTTTCCTACTTTAAAGTATCATGATTTTGAATCTGTTCAACGAGTACATTATATTTTCATGGGATTAACCTCTTGGTGATCTGCTTACAATAGACAATATGTCACGTGATTCTAAACTGTCACAGGTGAGTACCTCCGGAAAGTGTGTTTTCTTTAGTCCGGTCCTGAAGTCACACATGTACCTCGAATATGAAAAGAGCAATCAAAAACTTTTTCTTAAATCTAAAGTACGGTTCACAATAGAAGGATAGAATTTGATCAATATCACATATGTTAAACTTTGATGATTTTCCAGGACATATTTCAATTCTCATGTGATGCCATGTTATTGCATTTTTTTCTAGGCATTTCCAACAGCTCACGAGTACATTTACACATTTCATCAATTTCTTGCGAAAAACATACAAACAAACAAAAAGTACCAAACATGTAAAATAGGCACATCAGAGCTAAAAGTAAATACATTTTAGCATAAAATCGCTTTCTATCCTTAACTATAATTTTTAAACAGTAAAAAAAAACAAGCATATTCCAAGAATTGTGGTCCCCCCTTCTTTCATTTTCTTTGTCGGAGATATGTCATTTTAAGCTTACCTGAGTCGAAGACTCAAGTGAGCTTTTCTGATCTAAATTTGTCCGTTGTCTGTCGCTCTTGTAAGTCTTGTTGTCATTGTCATCGTTGTCGCTATTTTTTTCACATTTTCATCTTCTTCTCAATAACCTCTGGGCAATTTCAACCAAACTTGCCAAAATGTATCTTTTGGTTAACGGAATTCAAGTTTATTCAAATGAAGGGCCACGCCAATTCAGAAGGGGAGATAATAATGAATTAGTGAAAAAAATTAATGGCATTTTGTTTTTAAAAATCTTCTTCTCAACAACCACTTGGCAAGGAAAGATGAAACTCATGTGAAATCGTTTTCAGGTAGTGAAGATGCAAATTTGCTCAAAACAAGACCTCCTGGGTAGGGTTGGGCCATAATGGTCGATCAAAATTTGTTCAAATCATGGCCCTTGGTGATAGGAAGGGAAACAATGGGAAATCAAATTCAAATTGTTCAGAAGTAATATATAGGAAGAAAATGTTTAAATAATCTTTACCTTTTCATGCTTTTGCTATTTTTCAAGAATAGCAAAACCATGATAAGTGATACTAGTATTCATATTGTAGAATTCTCAGGTGGTTTAGAATTCAATTTGTTCAAATCATAACCCCCAAGGTTAGGTTGGGGCTACAGTGGTGGATCAAAATTTTACATAGAAAAATAAATGGAAACAATTCAAGAACAAAAAAAAACTACATGTATGCTAAGTCATATTGACATGTAAGCATCCTCATGAATTGAAGATTTAGATTTGTTCAAATCATGGCATTTGGTGATAGGAAGGGAAACAATGGGGAATCAAATTCAAATTGTTAAGAAGTAATATATAGGAAGAAAATGTAAAAAAAAAATCTTTTTCCAAGATCAGCAAAGTCATATGCTGTATTGATATGAAGGCATTCTCAAGTAGTACATTTATCAAAATTCAAGCCCCCCCCCCCCCACACACACACACACAAACACCCAAGTAAACCTACTTTTCTTATCTTATTTGTACTTTTTCCTAGCAGATGTGCTCAGGTGAGCAACGTTGACAATGGGCCTCTTGGTTATTATGTCTAATTTGAAAGCCCTATCATGTGTCATTTAAAAATTATCATTGAAATGTATATTTTTTTAGAATAAGGTCAATCTAGAAGGTCAGGGTCAAAGCGTCAAAAATCAAATCATGCTTGGAAATATCTTGTCACAGGTATTGCACATGTCCAATATGAATTTCTATCTTTTCTCGATATAAGGATCAAGATCTGTTTGTGAAAGACTGACCTCCCCCCCCCCACCCCCCACCCCCACCCGCCCATATCAACTTAGTGAAGATAAAACTTTTCTTGAAAAGCAAATTAAATAATATTATTACCTAAATTAGATTCTTCATACAAGAAATGTGGTTGTGAAAAACGAAATCCCTAGCAATATATCTTCAAATATAATGAATAAGGATGAATTTTTGAAGGTTAAGTCAAACTCCAAGGTCAAACAAGTTCAAAGGGTCAAAGTTGTTAGTTTATTAAGAAAGGTATAATCACAAGTAACACATATGTGTATGATGAGAACCTTAACCCCAACCGTTCAAAACATATGGCCAAGGTAAAAATTTTGTTTAAAATTAGGTAAAAATCCAAAATCAATATCATTCTTGATATACAACAAAATGTCCCGTCCCAAGGATTTAATACATACAAAATGTGAAAGCCTTAGCCCTAACTCCTCAAAACTTACTGTCAAGGTCTGCTTTTTTATAAGTTGGTTCAACTCAAAGTTCAAGGTCAAAGTGTCAAAGTTTTTCATCTCAAATAAAAGGACTTCTCACAATGATTATATATTTGAAGTATGAAAGCTCTAGACCCATTCATTCGAAAGTTATGGTTATTGCTAAATTTTTTATATGTACGGAAATCTCCAAGGTCAAGGTCAAAACTTCAATTTTTTTGGTATCCAATGAACTATCTTACAACAAAGAATACATATGTGAGATATGTCCTACTATCTACCATTCAAAAGTTATGACCACAGTAAAATATGGATTTTTTTGTGTGAGAAGAGGTCAAATTCCAAGGCCAAAAGCAAAGAGTCAGATTTGTTGATACATAAGAAAGGTATTGTCCCAAGAAATAAACATGTGAAATATTAAATTCATAGCCCCAGTTAATCAAAAGTTATGGACAAGGTTAGTATTTTGTGACGAACGGACATACAGACTGACTGGCGGACAGAGGTATGGGATTTAATGTCCACTCGCTTTCTCGAAAGCGGGGGACAATAACAGTTTTACAGAGAGATATGAAATAAGCTATATAAGATCCGGAGTTTTATTCTTTCATATAAGTTTTTCTGTGTTTTAATAAAACGATTCTTTGATTTTTTTTTTTTAAGAAATGTTAATTTTTGCTATTTTTTTTTTTTTTTTTACTTTTTGATAACCAAGTATATCACGTATGTTCAACATACTATCTTTTACATGCGACTATTTGACTCGTACAAACGACTTAGTATCTTGTACGTGCGACTAAGTATCTTGCACGTTCTACATATTATTTCGAATATACGATGTAGTATTTTGTATGTAGGACTTAATTAGTATCTCGTACGTTCGACTTATTATAAAATCGTACTTTCGACTTAGTATCTCGTACGTACGATTTAGTATTTCATACGTATTCACACGAATATTTTCAATTGGCACCTATACGTTTTAGTTCATTAATCCGACTGTAACAAACTCAATTCTAATCAATTTTTAAAAACATTTATCAACCTAACTTAAGAGCACATATAAAGTTGAATAGAAACAAATCTGAAATCCATCTCGTTTCTGTATTTGTGTGTTTACATTTATTTACTTTTTATAACAATTAAATGTTGATTTTCACAAACATAAGAAGAAAAAAAAAATCATCATACCTTCATCAAATGTTATCTTTTCGCCAAGATATTTCTCATACCACTTTCCATTCGTGTAGGCAATTTGAGATGCTTTCCTTACCTCAATGGAACATTAAAGGAGTCTATTACACAAATTCATTTTCAAGAAAAGACAAGAAAATCATATATGTAAAAAATATAAATTTTTATGATACCATTTTGTACTCCCTAATACTTACATGAAAAACATTTAAATTGAAATGAAGACAAACTCTTGCCGTCTTTTTCAACATACTTATGCCCTCTGCAATAATGTTGGTTCTTATGCAGGAGATCTGCTTTTATAATGTACCTTAGTAAAAAAAAATTCTCAGAATTCAGTTGTCTATTGACAGGTATTTTGACTTCTACGTATATATATCAAAATATACCCATGTAAGGTAGAAGAATTCGTTACGTTAAAGCCAAATTTTCAAATCTTGATTACTATCAATTCTATCTGATATTGGGTTTTAACAGCCATGCAAATAAAAGAATCAGTCTAGTGAACATAACAGTATTCAATTAAAATTGTTCAATTATAAAATTGTGCATGTTTTGCGTTCAGTGGTTAATCATAAAAGTATTATTGTACATAATTGTGCTCTGATGTTTTATTCTATCCGTTAATAGTCATTGGCATAGTGTTATCATTATACATCTGAAATAGATGCCTGCTTGAGTTTTGAATTGATAGTATTGAATACTGTTTAAAAGATCCTTGGTGGATAATACAATGCAACGTTGCTTTATTAATGAAGAATATCTATTTATATTTATACGTTTATTTGAAATTTCCTATTCGTTTCTCTACAAAAAAGAGAGATCCGTTTCATATCTTGATATTTTAGACAAGAAAACTTAAATAAAAAAAACTTACTTTCAATGAAAAAAAAAAACATTTAGTATTTGATGATCCTTGCCAATTAGTACCAGATATATTCAATAATAGACATGAAAATTGAAAAGTCACTACTTTTCAGTTGACCTACAATGAAGACTCAAGATATATCGACTGACAAACTTTGTTTCAGAACCAAGTTGTACATTCATTTTTTAGATATAGCTATGAAATTTCAAAATTAAAGTAGTTCACTGTGACATACTTTTAAGCTGGCTCTTTAAGGACCCAAGATGCATCAACTTAACAAAATAGGTCTATTGATCCTAATACTTAAAGTGTCCAAATTATACCTCTTAAACTCTTTGTAAACAAATATTCGCAATTAAGTTCAAAAAGTAGTTCACTGTAACCTTCTTTTTGATAATGTGTTTTATGTACTGGAATTAATTACCCTAAATATCTTGAAAATGATGGGCCATTAAATCAAAAACAAAAGGTCAAGGTCATGCAAATAAGTTTGGAGGTTTATCCAGTAAAACGTGTCATTTTAAGAGTGATACCTCAAAAATTCCCCAAGGCCATTTTTTTAATGATAATGCCCCAAAAGAAAGCCTTTTCCCAGGAATTCGTACCTTTGTTGAAATATGTAAACTTCATATCTCTCTCTATATAAAGTGCTGCTATTGATATCACGATACCAATACGTTTTGATGTATTTAAATGCCCTTTGTCTCTCTATATATACCACAGTTATTATGTTCCCTTATTGTTTTTACTCTGTTTATTCTTCTTCTTCGATTTCTTCTTCTTCTTTTTCTTTCTCGGCACTTTTCTTTGTCCGGGTGTGAACTCTTAAACTGTTCATCCGATGTAGGTAAAACATTTTTAGGGTTAGTTGACATGTTATGTATTTGCAGAATCAATGACATTTTCCACGCACGTGCGTTCAAGTGCGCGCACATGCCACTCGTCAAATGAGCAATATATTGGATAGAGCAGTAACTATAATTCTATTTTTTATTATTATTATTCGCTTCCTAACTTTTAATAACTATTTGTTTTTTGACAAAATCCTTTCCAATTTTGAAAAAGGTCCAACATAATGAAGGTCTACAGCAAGATATAGAATTATTAATCTGAAACTATGTGTATGCACGTGAGCTGCTCTCTGATTGGCTGAAACTTTAACTCTTTACAACTTACTGAATTGTTTTGCAACATACACTGAATCCTCGCGTCATAGAAATATTAATTTACCATTTCCCCGCAAGCACTTTAAAGCGGGGTACAAGTTTCTCTAAAGATTAGCGTAAATAATTTTTTGACCTTATATTTTAATTAGAAAATAACTTTTCTTACTTTATGAGATTTAAGCAAGTATAAAATAGTTGGAATTTGGCAATGAATTGAAGATTAAATTAACGTTTTAAAGTGCGTGAAAATGCGTGATTGCGGGGAAACGGTAAATGCGTGATTTCGCGTTAAAAATAGGAAATGGTATATGCGTTAAAATGCGTGAGTGCGGTTCTTGGTTCTCAGCAAAACTGGATAAAATTTATAATATGGATAGGTATAATGGACTTCTACATTATGCCTCTATCAAAATTAAATGCAAGGGCATGCATGCATGCACATACAAGTGCAGGCGTGAAAAAGGCAAAGTGCCCAATATAATTAAAAAAAAAAAAGTTACATTTGCATCCTTATGATTTTTTATTGATTCTAACGATGCATGGATATCTTAATGGTTTGGACAACATGCCATGATTAGGTTGCATGTGCATGCACGCGCGTGTGCGTGTAATGCATTAAACGATACATAGTTGATATCATTGTAGCTTTTGTAATTCAGTTATGAAATCTTTCGATACTGAGCATATTTTAAAGAAGTCTTACAGGAATTAGAAACCATAAAGGGAATTGGGGAGCGTTTGGGTTGCATCTTTAACGGTCCCCCGTTACAATTAACACCAGTTGGTATTGCGATGTAGATAAGTTTGGACTTATTTTACTCATTAAAACGTCCCATTTTAGGAGTGATACCCTAAAAAATCTCCAAGCCCTACTTTTTTATGATAAAACCCCAAAAGAAACACTATTCCTGGGAATACTTCCCTTTTTGGAGCTTATTATCTTGATATATGGTCACTTCCTCTCTTTGTACATATTCCTGTTATTGATATCGCGATCCTGATAAAGTTTGGGGTATTTAAATGTCTTTTGTCTTTCTATATACATGTATTACTCCTATTATTGGCATTTATATAATGTGAAATAATAAAATATTGATATCTCACATATTTTAACGCTTTAAGCGTTGCGTAAAAACATGAAAAAATATTAGCATCGCGTTGCTAATTAGTGGATTATGTACAAATTATTTGTAATAGATTAGATCTTTAGATCTAAATAAATAACATGCTGTTTTTTTATAACACACAAATGAGAGAAAGAGAGGTAAGCACCCTCTCTTCCTTTCTCAGATATCTGTTGTATTAAATAAATGTCTTGTACATCAATATCATTCGACGCACTGTAGGTCTGGAAATCTCGTTACACGGTCACCGAAGGCAAATAGTTACTACCGGTATTTCCAAGAATTTTTTTCCCATTTTTTCTATCATTTGTAGATGTGATTTCCAAATTTCTTAAAATCAAAAAATAATAAATTTTATTGTAAATATATACTTGGAAGGCTTATGAATAATTTTGAAGGGTTAGGAGTAGGGCTTTTATACTTCAAATATATTTAATCCTTGTGACAAGACCTTTCATTTGAAATCAAGAACCTTTATCCTTTGACCTTGACCTTGTAGTTGAACTCATTTTTACACAAAAAATGGAAACGTTTACATTGAACATATTTCAGTGGTAGATAATAAAAAAATTCATATTTCAAATGTCATATTTGTGCCAAAACCTTTCATTTGAAACCATTATGTTGATTTTGAGACCTTGGAGATTTCCATACTTATGAAAAATACGTTACATGTAACCTTTGCCATAATTTCGGAAAAGTAAAGATTAGCGCTTTCATATTTCACATATGTAATCCTTGTGAGAAGAACTTTCACTGGATGTTAACAACTTCAACCCTTTGATCTTGACCTTTGAGTTGTGGGATAATTTTATAAGATTTTGTCATAGAGTAAAAAAAAAATGGTGGAAAATGTTGTATGGAATAATAAACAAAGCAAAAAAAGTATCAAATGTAAGCAACGAGGAAAGCCTTCTTTTTCTATATATTTCAGGGATTTATTATTTACGTTTCAATATTTTCAATATTCATATATCGATTACAAGTGCCGGTAAACATTCTATCAAACACAGTTTCTGAATTCATATGATTCTTATATTTTCTTTTCGAGAAAAAAAAAACAATAGCAAGTTGTAATTTTATTTTATTTCTTAAGTTTATTTCTCCATTTTTTAATAATGTAAAATCAGACATTTTTTTCGGGACTGAATTTTCATTGCTTTCAAATAGGGAAGAGTTGCATGGATTCACTATTCATGCCAACCAGGATAATTATATATTACTTTCAAAAATTAATTAATAGTTAGATCAGCCCCAAACACAGTGGTCATTAAAACCACGAAAAAATTGCCTCTTAAAAATATTTGATCATTACAGAAAATTATGTCTCCTGAGATTAAACGACGGAGAAAAATCATCTTTTGATATCCGTAATACAGGTGTGGCTGCATGGTCCAATGATTGCGAATTCGTACGTCAGATAATACAGCTCAATGTTGTCAGCAGCCATGTTGTCTTCCTAAAAATTAACATACAACAGATCGTTGTATACAATCAAAGAACACGTCTACTTGATATATTTTCCATATTCGTGATTTGATCCAAAGCACTATACGTCTGAATCGAGCCTTATAATCTCTCAAGACTTATTCAGCCCAATATCAAACATCTCGAACGTTGTAACAGCTCTGAATAACGGATGTGTAGGTGGTAGATTGCTTTTTGGATGACCTGTTGATTCCAACTAAACAGTTTCTTCCCAAGAAACTTGTCTGTACATAGTCGTCTACTGCATCACTCAAACAAATATGCATTTCTTCTGCCGCAGATTTTGACTTCAACTTAAGTAGGGGCAGCCTACACCACCTGTCATAGAAGAGAACCATTTCAAAGTTTGATGTCTGAAACTAAAATAAAAAGAATCTTCCAATTAAACAAGATGTACATGAAATAAATAAATTAAAAAAAAGATCTATTGACCTCATAGGTCACCTGGGCATTATGTACCAAATTTCCATACTGAATTTGGTTCCTATTTTAAACTAGAGCTAGGCCATACCATTAATGGTTTTGATGGAGGCACTTTTGCTCATCATTACTATACATTAAGATTGCTTAATAGGTTTGGCAACTTAATACGCATTGTCATTTCGGAGGAAAAAAAAGAAATGTATTTCAACTAATCAGTATTTAAAAAACCAGCAATAATCAATAGTACCCTCAGTTCACAGCAACCCCTGGCACTTTTACAAATATTGGAAAAGCCGTTTTTGTTCATAAATGTTTGATTTATACCAGAGGGCAGATTTCAAAGCATTAATTCATTTTTAGAATATAATAAGGGGCCCCCTATGGTACATCCTGACAAGGGGCCTAACAGGGGTCTTGAGATTCACAATTCCAATAGATACAGCCTTTTTAATCAATAATTATATAGGTAGTTTATCTACTTAATACTCATGGATAGGGAAGAAGAGTTTCAGACAATTCGTGTGTTTTTTTTTCACTATATACTTTACATGTATATAGCCTTTCACAACTTTGAAAGATGACTTCTTGCTCATCATAGAGATGTATGTAAATAATTTGTTTGATACGATGGCACAGAGAGATTTTTCAAAGAATTAATGTATTATCACTATATAATTGAAATAGCCCCACCCTAACATAAGAACCCCCTGACCCTAGGGCTATGATTTTTACAATTTTAGAAGAGACTTCCTCTTTCAAAACTATTTTTTGCATTAACCCTTTTTATAAAAAAAAATAGGGGGGGGGGGGGCAGAGAAGATTTTTTTTAAAGAATCAAGGCATATTAGAATTTTTGCAGCCCCGCCCTAGTACCAGAACCTTTAACCCTGGGACCATGAATTTCACAATTTTGAATGAAAATGTGCTTATTTCAATCACGCCTACAGTTTGAACTCGTGATATCTATGAGTAAAAAGATTAATAAAGATGGCGTTCATTCTAGCAGTTTTGGACCCACCTTCAGGCCCCAGGGTAAGGCGAAAAATTTACAATTTTTGTTCCCCTTCACACACAGATGCCTTGTGGAAAATGGAAGAGATTTCGTGAGTATTGCAGAGAAGAAGATGAAAATTTAAACACAAGAAGCACAACACAGGTCACATCGCAAAGGACGAAGACAGCAATTTACTCAGGTGACATGAAAATGTTAAAAACAATAATATGAAACAGTTTTATTTCTACCATAAATTAAAACATATATAACTTTTGTGTCTCCGATGTATACATGTACAACTACAGTGCTGCTATCCCACAAGTTGACATGGGATGGGATCGGATAGGATTCAGGATTGAGGATTCACGATAGAAACATATAGAAGTTAATCCAGTCCTATCCTATCCTATCCTGTATTCTACAGCCAATCAGATTCGAGCAGAAAAAAGGTTAATTCATATTTCAGAATAAATTCCAAATACGAAAAACGATATAAAATGTTTACAAAAGAAATACTTATCAAATTTCAATAGAAAATAAAACATTCTTTTCTCTAAACACAAATTTACTTTATAAACTTCGAGTAATACGACGTACGATCTAACCGTGAAAGATCACCGGAAGATTTGGGAATGTAAACAACAATCGGCAATCCTCGGCTGACTCCGCTACGCTCTATTAAACCTCGGATGTGATTAGTGGAGAAATACGCATCAGATACTTACATAGCTCCGCCAGAAACTGCCTTATCACTCATTTCATATTTCGCTCTGCATAACGTTTCTTAATTTGTACAATTCTTCATCATAAACAGGTTTTGATTACAGCCTCAAGTTAATATGCTCTGAAAGCAAGAAAAAATTGTTGCGTATGCCACAAATTAACTTTGATTTCAAATGTATGAAATTTGAAAGAAATTCAAATAAGATCACATGACTGAATCAGCAAGAATGGTAGATCACCGTTGACGTCCGAGGTTATGTGCGAGGTACGAGTCATCCGAGGAACTCCGAGTGTGTAAACAACGAAGAGTCCAGGCATCGAAAGACCGTATTTCTTCAGCTTGTTTGGATGATTTAACCTATTCTTACTTGTGTAAAAGTGTAATAACATGTTTTTCTGTTAAATATGCTCTGTTTGTTTGGATATTTTCACAGCAACCGTCAACAGCGGACTTGAATAGATGATGTACGAGATCATGTAAGTATACTACACACTGTACACTGTACATGTTTGCATTTTTATACATATTTATCCCTTTAAACAATGTTCTAATGTCTTAAACTATAAACATTTTATTCTATTTAATATAAACAAAAAATTGGGTGCGGAAAAAAAGAAGTAGTGTAGACAGAAGGGGGGCGGGATAAATATTTACAAATACTCTGTCATATACAGGTCCGGCACAATATCTTGATTAAGCTATATGGCTTCATTTAGCTATATGAGCTTTATTAAGCTATTCAGAATAGCTTGATTAAGCTATTTTCTCAGACTTTTTTCTCAAATGTGTTATTTTTTAAACATGTGCAAAAAGTCCCACCTTGGTGAAGTGGAAATATTAAACTTTGTACTCTTCCGAATACAATGCATGTTAAAATCACTCACCAAATTGCGTCTCCTTGCGAGACTTTGTACGCAACATTTTAAAAGTTTTGGGGCTATTGATGAGTGACCACATAGTTATTTCTTGATTGAAATTATAAAGGAGGCCAATTATGGCCAACAGGATAATTGATTAGTAACAGTTCAGCACAATGAGAAGCAATCATACTTACCCACGCCTCAACGCACACTTAGTTACTCAAACAATGGAAATTCATATTTTGCTTAAAAGTATTCAACAGCAGCAATGTTAGCACTTTCTATGATTTAGGTTGTATTTTTTATAGTCCATAGTACATATATGAATAGTCAAATATTGGCGACTTTTTGTTTATTTCTTTCAAAAACTTTTTGTGAAAAATTGCATATAAATAGCTTTATCAAGCTATTTTAATTAGCTTAATAAAGCTATATAGCTTTTTAAAGCTATATAGCTTAATCAAGAGATTGTGCTGAACCTAATATGATTCAATCAGCTATCAATGAGCTCTAAGACTAAAACAATCATGTATTATGCCTTAATCAGGTTGTTACTCTTATCATTTCCCTAGTAAGGTCAGAAAATAGTTTATTTCATCTCAGTGTAATTTATAATAACTGAGTGTAGAATCATCATGACCATTTCTAATGCTACTGCTTAAATGTTTAATAAGCTCACTCAGCTGTGGACCTACGTATTGTATTTGTATGTATGATGTATTGTGAGTTATGAAACATAAGTTAATCTTTTAATATTCATCATTACAGAGAATGGATTTGCCTGCATTCATGCGTCAACACAGTATAAAGGATTTTCATCTAAAAAGTATTTGTGATTTTATTTTTATCTTGTATTTTTACATGGTCATTAAAATACATAAACATCATTATCTGAGTTGAGGTGACATGTCTGCAGTTTCTCGGAACAAGTGATTTTCTTCTTTCAAAAATCTTGAGAGTAAAACAGAAAGAAATGTTGAATTTTTCTGGTTATTGTATTGTTGTTACATTGGTATTTTCTTCTTCATATTCAAAATTCAAGACCAAAAAAAAAAAAAAAAAAACTAAGAAGAAACATTAAATAGATATATACAAGCAGAAAATAGGGAAAAGTCACTAAAACAAATGTATTCATACTTGTTAGCAAGTTGACAAGATAAAATGAATTATAATGTCCAAGTAAATTATGTTAAATAAGATTTATTCTTTACTTTACATTTTATAAATTTTATATGACTGAGGTTGCAGTATAAGATTCTATTTTTACGAAAGCCCAGAAGGCTCATTCGAGATTTGAGTTTCCAAATACGAGATTCGAAATTCGAGATTCAAAATTCGAGTTTCGAGATTCAAGATCCAAACGAACCAATCAAAAGCGGGTTCAACATTTGATTACTTCCCTTTATTATGTTTTAACTATCAAGAAATATTTCAATATAATTATATCAAATGGGTCATTCCATTAAATTACAATACAAGAAAAAAGTGTTATATATATTAGAAGGAAATTTAAATAATTAATGGAATTTTGATCAGCAAAAAATATTTTTATTCATATTATAGATTCTTAAATATTAAATAGATTTCACATATCAGGAGTATATATATTTTTGAATTGTCTACTAAACTTAAATTTTGTGCATTTCCTCTGTAAGGAAAACCACAGGTACTTATGGACGATACCACCTCTCCCCCCTCCCCCCTCCCGCCTCGATATTCAACCCTAGGGCTTATTGGACATTTTTTTCACAAGTTATATTTATTAAACTTATTCATCATGTGTACAATAACAAAAAAATTTAAAATCCCCAGAATAATCGCTCAACACCCCCCCCCCAAATACCCACTATACATTATAAGAGAAGGATATGTCACTCCAGTCTGTTTACGTTGTACCCCAACTGGTATTAATTAAATGCATTTATTTTGTTTTAACTTTAAATGTCGATATTACACTGTCTCTACATATACAATTTCTGTCTTCGTCCATGCTATCGGACTGACTCTGCATCACGTCATAATCCCACATTTTCTCCGTAAACAGCATTCTTTCTTGTAAAGTGGGGTAATAAATAATGTTTTTGTTTTGTTTTGTTTTGTTTTTTTGTTTTTTTTGGTTGAGGGATTATTCTGGGGGTTTTACGCCAGCGATTTTTTCGTATTGTAAGGCTACACATAACAGAGAATTAAGCCCTGGGGTTCAATATCAAGGGGGGGGGGGGTATTGTCCACACGTTCCTGTGTTTTTCTAAAAATTAAGACAAGAAACATATATTGACGCAAGCGTCAAAAATCGGATGCAAACCAATTAATGTTCCTTTTATGAAGCAACTAAAGACTATGGTGATCTGTTTTTAAAATATATTACATCTATCTTTTAATATATAATTATCCTCGTGATATTAAAAGCTTGTGCTCGACATTGCATGATTTTCTTAATTATATAATGCATGTTCAGTATTAACCCCTGGTACTCTGCGTCAACAACTTTTGAACCGTGGGCCTGTATGGCATTTACATTAAAAGTTTAAAACTAAAATTTAATGTAATCTACAACTAGATATGCAGTGTAGTTTACTTTAATAAAAATGCAACAAATATGTTGGTATCCTAAAATTGCTCTCTCTTAGAGGAAAGAACTAAACTCCCTCTAGATCCGCCACTACATTTCTTCTCTTTGAGTTGTAGCGGGAAAATTCTTGGCACATTGTAAAACGTGCATTATCCTCGTCTGCTAAGGGCCAAATCTTGTAATATTCTGTAGCCTGCTAAGTCTTTTAATGAATTAACATTTAACCATATTTTTCAAAATGTTTATATATGTACATATATACACGTCATTTTAAAATAAATACGTACAACAAATCCCGTTTGAATAGAGAAAGTATAATTGTGTAATATACATAACGCGGTCTTTGCTTTAGACTACGCCCAACACACACCTCAAACATATCTAAATTTCTAAATCAGTATTGGATGAAATATTTACCTCATTCTTCATAAGAATTTTTAATTTTATGTTTATTGTGCGTTCTTCTTTAACCTTTAGACCGTCTTTTTAATAGATTATTATATTAATGTTAAATTATTTTTATTTAAATTGTTTGAACTCCGCAGAAACGCACAGCGACTTCAAACTTTCATATCACATAACCGACTACCTCCTGGCCGGCCGGTAATGAGTCGTCAAATTAGTCGTAGTACAAAAATATAATTATATACTCCTGTATATGTAATTTATTTAATATTTAAGAATCTATAATATAAATTGAAATATTTTTTTGCGGATCAAAAATCCATTAATTATTTAAATTTCCTTCCAATATATATAACACTTTTTCTTGCATTGTAATTTAAAGGAATGACCCATTTGATATAATTATATTGAATTATTTCTTGATAGTAAAAACATAATAAAGGGAAATAATCAAATGTTGAACCCGCTTTTGATTGGTTCGTTTGGATCTTGAATCTCGAAACTCGAATTTTGAATCTCGAATTTCGAATTTTGAATCTCGAATTTCGAATCTCGTATTTGGAAACTCGAATCTCGAATGAGCCTTCTGGGCTTTCGTATATTTTTCATGATTTCTAAATTCATTACTTTTGGGAGAGAAATAGGTGAAATTTAAGCCAATTGTACATGAAATGTGAAAGATAATCACAATCAAAAACATTTTAAATGTGTATGAAATGTGTATGTGTAAATTTACAATCTACATGCCTATAATGTTTTTTTCCAGGAAACCCTGCACATATGCAGCTGTACAGAATGCAGTTCATGCCATATGTTGTTGAGTAAATAATGAAAGATGTTCAAACCAGTCTCAAAGAGTCCCAAGTCTGAAATCATGGTGCGTTTATTAAAGAGATCAATGTTTTCTGTGCATTGTTGACATTTGTGGAACTGTTCGGTTTATGACCATCTCTCTGAATAACTCTGAGATTTGAATTTCAATTTGAGCGTCGGATACGAAAGCCAAATTATATGTATGTAAAACATTATACAACTGTAATAAAAACATTGGTAAACTTAAATTTAAACAAAGTTCATTTACATGTATCTTTGATCTTTGCATTGAAATTCATAAATGCTGTACATGGATACTTTTAATGACTTTGTCTCATGGTAATGGAATATTCAATTGTTAAACATTGTTAAGGAATTACCTTGAATAAATGTCAAGGTCAAATACAAGGTTTACTCAAGAATGTGTTATAAATGCTGTAAATACTGTGAATTCTTATGCAGGTTTTATAAGATCTAAGGAACATGTCATGATGTGTGGAGCATTTTGATATTTCTCAATCAGACACTGATAAACATTCAAGATCAAATGCCTAGGTCAAATACAAACCTGGCTTACTCAAGAATGAGTTAAAAATACTGTAAATACTGTGAATTTTTAATTTCTTATGCATGTTTTATAAGATCTAAGGAACATGTGTGACCTCACTACAATATTTATTACTGTCAATCTGTCAGATAATAACAATTTAGAAAATATATTCTATTAAACATAAATTATTAAATTTTAACACATAAAACAAATTGGAAATTGAAATACATTTGTACGGCACTGAGTTGACCACAAACTGAGAAGAAACTGAAGTTAAATTGTAACAATCACTATTGCACTTGTACATTTATTTGTATTTCCTGCGTTTTGTCCCTATGCCTATTTTACCCATAAGTACTTTCAAGAGAGCTAAACCGGCCAGAACAGTTGAGGCCTGGTCATTCCCGGCAGAGAAACGTAGCTGCAGACACGTTTTTTTAAGCAGCTAGTATATGTTAATAGCCATACAAGCTTTATCTTGATACTTGCACGGAGACAGGTCTGTGCGTCATGGATATTGGTATGACCTGTGCTTGATACATAGACTGAGCTGAGAGGATCATTGCGACGGCGAAAGATTCCAGGGACTAAGGCCCGAAAGAATGCTGTGCGTGGATCCATATAATTGTTGGTGAACGGATAACAGATAAGTCTATCCAAGAAACTTTGAGTTAGCGCTTTATAAGAAACGGCAAACTTTTGATTTCATTCCTGCATCAAGGATGAGGATGATGTTGATGATGATGATCTTGATGATGACGAGGATAATCTTTGATCTGTGAACATGTTTGGCATTATTAACTGAATTAGATACCCGGGGTGATTGGTTGTTAAATGAATTTGTTAATTGGGTAATTGTTGGTTACCAATTTTTTTTAACTGTTTAGTAGTGAGAAAGAGGGTGTGGATCAGTGTGCGGCAGTTGATGTGAAACCTTTGTTATTATAATTATTTAATTTTTGTAAATAAATATATTAGACGTAGATGAACTTGTGTGATTTTTAGGTCACCAGAGTAAACTCAGGTGACCTATTGCTATCTGTTGTTGTCCGTCGTCGTGCGTCGTGCGTCGTGCGCCGTGCGCCGTGCGTTAACATTTGAACATTTTCAGCTTCTTCTCTGCAACCACTCAACCAATTTCAACCAATTTTTGCACATAGCATATACGGGTGAAGGGGAACAAAAATTGTGAATTTCATGTTCCCTGCCCCCCTGGGGCCTGAGGGGTGGGGCCAACACCACTAAAATTAGTGCAATCTTTAAAAATCTTCTTCTTTACTCCTGGACATCAAGCAGGCAAACTGTTGGCATGAATGTAATAAGCATTGAGTCCTCTACCAAAATTGTGAAATTCATGGCCCCTGGGTAAGGGGTTCTTCTGCTAGGGCGGGGCTATATAGATTATAAAGTGAAAATACATTATTTCTTTGAAAATCTTCTTCTCTGCTCTTGGGTATTAGGTAAACTAAGTAAGAACATACTTATGTTGAGCAAGAGTGCCTCTTTCAAAATTGTGAATTTTATGGCCCCAGGGTCAGGGGTTCTGGTGTTAGGGCGGGGCTCTATTGATTGTATACTAGTGAAAATGCATTTATTCTTTGAAAATCTTCTTCTCTGCTTCAGGGTATCAAATAAACTAACTAAGCACATAGTTATGATGAGCAAGACTGCCTCTTTCAAAATTGTGATATTTATGGCCCCAGGGTCAGGGGTTCTGGTATTAGGGCGGGACTCTATGGATTATATAGTGAAAATGCATTATTTTTTGAAAATCTTCTTCTCGGCTTCTGGGTATTGAATAAACTAACTAAGTACATAGTTATGATGAGGAAGAGTGCCTCTTCTAAAATTGTGAATTTTATGGCCCCAGGGTCAGGGGTTCTGGTGTTAGGGTGGGGCTCTATTGATTATATGGTGAAAATGTATTTATCCTTATTTTCAAGATACTCAGGTGACCTATAAGGCCCGTGGGCCTCTTGTTGGAGATAGCCAGCTTGACCACGTGACAAAATGAAAAAAAAACATTTCGATTATCTTGAATTTTATTTAGCAACTAGGTATATATTTTGCATGTTTGAAAAATATCACATACAACAGATGATGTACTGAAATTTTAAATAAGAATAAATTATGCATTTAATATTTGATATAAGACAATTCCACATTTAAAATGTTTAATATGTGAAAGTCAAAAATTTCTAGATCTACATTTTGACTTGTCTGTTTGGTTTCTGGTATAGTCAAATCTTCCTTTTTAGAATTACATACTGAAAAACCTGTTATACAGGCACAGTTAGGCTATACATGTACATGCACTTTATTTTCATGGTGCTCAGTTTAGGAAAAAATAATATTTTACATGAAACAAATAGTAAACATTATTACCATAAAGGCCTATGATTTTTCAAAATAATTAATTATAACACGCCGGTGTAAAGACGAATCATGACCCCCATCGAATAATGACCGGGGGTCATTTTTCAACGACAAAAAATGACCCCCACCCGTAGAAAAAAAAATCATTTTTGTAGAAAAAGAGTCCTAGGAGTCATTATTTTATATGTTAGTCTTATGAAAAATTGACCCCTATTGAAAAATGACCCCTTTAAAGTGATGTAAAATTTACAGCAGGTGAAAAGGAAAAAATTGCACAGTATTCATTACATTTCTTAATTCTTGTTTTACTCTACCCTTTTACTCAGTTCTGAGTATAATTTTCAGAGAATTTAATATGAAAATCAAAACAAAAATTTTCATTCTTGTAACGTCTTCTTAATGCTGTATCATAATTTGAAAAGTTAATTGAAGACCATATCTTTTTATTTCCCTGTAATCGAAGATTCGGGGGTATATAGTTTTATCGTGTCTGTCTGTATGTCTGTCTGTCTATCTGGCGGTCTGTTTGTCCGCAAAAACTTTAACCTTGTCCATAACTTTTCATTTGTTGGGGCTATGACTTTCATATTTAATATGTGTATTCCTTGTGACAACACCTTACTTTGGGTTCCACCAAATTTGACCTTTTGACCTTTACCTTGGGGTTTGTCTCATTTTACACAAAAATGCTAAATTTTTACTTTGGTCTTTACTTTTAAACGGTAGATACTAGTACTATCATACTTCACATATGTATTTTTTGGCATGACCTTTCATTGGATACTAAAAACTTTGACCTTTTAACCTTAGAGATTTCCGTACTTATGAAAAAAAACTTTAACTTTGGCCATAACTTTTGAACGGTAAGGGCTAGGGTTTTCATACTTCACATATGTAATCCTTGTTACATTAAACCTTTCTTAAGAAACCATTAACTTTGACCCATTGACTTTTTGAGTTTTACCTACCTTTCAAAAATTTATCCTTAGCTATTACTTTTGAACAAGTGGTGCTAAGGCTCTACTATTTTGGAATTGTATTTCTTGTGAGAAGACCCTACTTGCTGTTTCACAAACACATCTTTTTATATACAAGAGGAGTTGCTGATAAGAGATGGATACCCCAAAGCGTAACAGACGGACAGACATCCCGATCACTTTTTTTCTGTCAGTACGATGACTTCCGCCATTGAAAAACAATGTTTACCTAACCCTTTAAGCTCGATAAATCTTTTACTCCTTTATATTCTGAATCACCGCATTGACCTTACAATATAGCTATAATTGTATAATGTTATGAGATCAACATATCATAAATTTATTCCCAATTAGCTCAGGTGAGCATTTTGGCCAATATGCTTCTTTATCTAATTTTTTTTACCCCCTAAAAATTTCAGCTTGAATGCACAGGGAGTCATTTTTCTACGGGGGTCATTTTTCTTCATGTGGGTTCTGCAAATTTTTAGAGTTGTGACACTTTTTCTACGGGTAAAAGGGTCATTTTTCGATGTCGAATAATGACCGGGGGTATTTTTTCGCCGTAGAATATTGACTAGGGGTCATTTTTCGCTGTCGAAAAATGACCCCCAGTCATTATTCGATGGGGGTCATTTTTCGTCTTTACACCGGACGCAAGTCGCGCTCCCGGGTCTCCCGATCACTGTTAGTAGGAAAGTTAAAACACTTCTTTTTCTTTAATTCTTCTGGAAGCCCATTTTCTTTACATATGTTCGCAAAATCAGTACTTGCCCACGTTTGATAACGATCTGTTTGTTAACATTAATTTTTAACATGTGGTTATGATAATTGTAAATTTAATTTGTGCGATGAGTCGGGAATTATGGAATGCCGATCTCGATTATTTTTCTCCATTAAGATATATAGCATTTCAATGAATACCATAACTATATCTGATTTTTTCCTGGTTATTCCTTTTTTTCGTTATGTCAAATTAATTCCCATATATTAAAAATCTGAGAGTTGCAGGATAGGATAGGATAGGATTAAACTGAAATCACAGGATAGGATTGTGGATGCAGGAGTCTCGATACGATAGGATAGAATTGTCAACGTGTAGGATAGCAGCACTGTAATTCATTGAATTGTAGTAGCTAAATAAAAATTACTATGAACAAAGAAAGAGAGATATTTTCGTAAAAAATGAAATCATTTCCCTTTTTCACTATCGTTTTGAATTTAGATGACGCTCATTTTAGTTCAAAACAACAAAAATTGCCGAGTTAAAGAGTTTTGCCATTGAGTCCTTTTTAAGTAGACTTAAAGGCAACGTTCTTTTCAATGATTGACAAGAATTCGTCTTATATTTTGAGAAAAATGACAATTTTTATTATATTCATGTTAAAGCAGTATACCAGCAGGGAAATATTTAATATGAACAGGGTATCACTAAGAAATATGTGTAATAAAGTGTATAGTGTATTACTAAAGAAAATGTAATAAAAACAGTATGTCATTTAGGTTTTTTAAATAATCAGGAATTTTAGTGATTTCTTGTTGGTCTAGGCGTTCTTTCCTGAGATGTACTTCAGAGGTGGTTCACCTCAAACAGGGAGGTTATTCGGTTTTTCCCTCTTGACAAACCATTGATTTGCTAACAGCTTTTACGACCAATCAAATTGCGTTATTTAAAATATGTAGCTTCGTGAATGTAAACATGGCAGACGCCAATACTGGGGAAATTAAACTATTTTACTAGAAAATGGTAGAGTATTTATTATTTAATAAGATTGTTTTCCATTCCAAGTAGTTGTTAAGCTGTTGATATAAAAATATAATGTGTTGTTACACTACACGTTATATCATGAGTTTTCATATTTGATGGAGAAAATAAATTTCAAAAGTGTTGCAAAATATCTGACTATTTAATGAAACGGTTACTGACTTTTGAATTCGGTTTACTCATTACTATACGGACCTGGTTAGTTATTGTTTAACCTCGGCCTTCGAATTCGGCATCGCTAAACTGAAACCTGACCAGATCCCCATAGTCTCAAAAAAATCTCATCAAAAATCGATAATTGCAAAAAAATGATATATAAAGTGTGTAACACTACTTTTTTTTTATCTGAAAATAGTATTTGCAATAAAACGATATTAAGGACAGATGATACAAACAATTTTTTTCTTTGAAAAAGATTAAATATCATGTCACAAGTTTAGAAAAGTGGATGGTTCTGAGAATTTTTTCTCCGAAGAACTGGAAAATGAAATAGATTTGGAAAATATTAGTAATATTTAAATAAAAAAAATGAACATAGACAAATCACATTCAGTAAAGGTTAACAGGTGAAAATAAATTTCAGAATATGTTATTTTGGCGCTAAAAGTGTAATATAAACCTTAGAAAAATATACCAAGCCAGGTGAATTTCAAGAGGAAGATCGAAATGACAAAAAAATGGCAATATCACATAGACTGATTTTTACCATTTAGCTTTTTTTCTTATAAAATTCACCTGGCTCGGTATATTTTTCTTAAGTTTATATTACACTTTTAGTGCCAAGATAACATATTCTGAAATTTATTTTCACCTGTAAACCTTTACTGAATTTGATTTGTGTATATTTGTTTTTTCATAGAAATATTACTAATATTTTCCAAGTCTTTTTCATATTCCAGTTCTTCGGAGAAAAAATTCTCAGAAACAACCACTTTTCTAAACTTGTGACATGATATTTAATCTTTTTCAAAGAAAAAATGTGTTTGTATCATCTGTCCTTAAATAAAAGCAAAAAAAGTAACACCGTGACGATACCTTTGTAGAAGCTGATGTTTTTTTTTCCTTCAAATTCTGCTGTCGTATCAGGTGGATATTGAAATCTTCCACGCATAGTAACAACACTGTCTCCATCGAATTCCGAAACACGCAGATATAAAGGTTTGATTTGTGGCTCTGCAGAAACCCGTATTGCATTAGAGGTCTGTAAATAAGTAATATAAAAAATAGCCTTCCTTTTGAAGAAAAAAAAAATTCCCAAATGGTCATTGAAAATAAACAGAGCACAAACTGTAATAATAATAATATTTTAAATCAAAACATTCCTTAAAAGCAGCTTAACCTATCCGAAACGATGTGTGAGAGTGTTAAGGTAGGATTCTTCTCATATTGCTTGTATTCAAAAGTTAATGAATTTTTTACAGAATCAAGAAGACAATATCACTAAGTGATGGTATCAGTGAAATGAAATTTGACCGTTTAATATTAGAGGCAAGGTCAGGTCAAGGTCATTATATTTTTCCTTGACATTAAGAATAAAAAATAGTGTTGCCAATCATGTGATGCCTATTCCTATTTCAAATGTTTAAAGATTGTTCTTTTTGCATACAAAGATATTACTATATCGGGTCTAGAGCATGATCTTACTAACTTTACATAAATAAATTAACTAAACTGGATATTGGCTAATCCGAATTTTCTCTGTTTTTCTTATTTTTTAAGAATATATTAGTTATTTTTATATGTTTTCTATATCTAACTTTTTCTCATTTTCACATATAATAAAGTAGTCTTATAAATGTACAAAATTATACAAAAACAAAAAGTTTTGATCGTTTACTGAGAGAGAAAAAAAACTTTTTATGAGTTTTTGGTTAAATTCTGTACTTTGACTGGAAGCGTTTAAAAGCTATCATAGTTCTAGTTTGTTTGAAAAATCATATTTGTTTGATATATTTTGAAAGTTTAGTCTCTTAATTCAACTTACATTTGAAAACCTCTTCAAGTCTTTGATTGTGTAAAAATTATAACTGAATTCATTGTTCTATTATAATTTTGAGAGGCAAAACAGAAGATATATTCATACGCCACCATTCCGCCAAAAATATAGTCCCTGCTAGTTTTCAAACGCAGTTTACCATTTCTATTCAAAGTTGTAGAATTGTGATGAGGAAAGAAAAATATGGTCTTTCAAATCCCTTATACCTAAATATATAAAGCATCCCAATCGACAGATCAATATGCTATTTTGATTGGTTGACGCACTGATTGGTTAATCGCTAATACTGATTGACAGCTCTGTAAAGAAATACCAAACACGCGTTCGCTCTCTGGGACCGCTACTTAATTTGGGGTTCGTTCTCTGGGTCCGCTTCGGGTTCGCTCGGGGTCCGCTACGGGTTCGCTTTGGGTGCGCTCCGGGTTCGCTCGGGACCAGCTCTAGCGGACCCCGAGCGAACCCGAAGCGGACCCAGAGAGCGAACCCGGGGTCTGCTCCGGGTTCGCTTTCTGTTAGGTTGTGTCCAGTCGGTACTTTACGTAGTTACCAACACACCAAGTGATAAATACTGCATTTGCAACCTAAAGTGAGCGGTTTTGATTTTTCAGAAATTCTCAGGGTCAAATAAGGCCCAAGTGGCTTTTGCTTTTACTGAACTGTTATGCAACATACACTTATTGTTCTCGTCATAGAAATTTCCCGGCAATCACTTTATAGCACAGTACAAGTTTCTCTAAAGTTTAGCGTTAATACTATTCTGACGTAAAATTTAATGAAAGGAACTTTTCTTATTCTATGAGATTATATTAAGTATAAAATAGAAGGAAATTGGCAATAAATTGAAGTTTAAATGAAGTTTATAAAGTGCGTGAAGATGCATGATTACGGGGAAACGGTATATGTGTGATTTTGCGTCAGAAATAGGAAATGGTATATGCGTTAAAATGTGTGACTCCGGGGAAGGGGGTTAAATCTCATATCTTACACAAAAGAATTATGACCTTTATTCAGGACCTTTGAATATAGTTTTCATTCGAAAATGAAATATCAGATTATTTGTAGGTCTAATAATCCCTTAAATTTGTGCAAGGTCGAGATTCGAATAGTACCATGTTCATTTGTAGGTATGGATCAGTGTGCTGTTCTTGTCATGTGGTTAGTAACAAACAGCTAACGTTGTGTAAGTAATTGCTTGATTATTATTATTAAGGATACAAACTTTTGACTGGAAAAAATGTATTTCTCTTAAATTAAGGAGGAAAAGCCGATCAGTTTCAACAGTAATTTGTGAACAGAAGATTAATTTTAAGAAATGATAAAATCCATTTAAAAAAAAACAAAACACTTTTTTCACACTCGAAGCAACGGTATGAGAGACTCTC
This sequence comes from Saccostrea cuccullata, assembly GCF_032062105.1. Classification (NCBI taxonomy): domain Eukaryota; kingdom Metazoa; phylum Mollusca; class Bivalvia; order Ostreida; family Ostreidae; genus Saccostrea; species Saccostrea cuccullata. The sequence goes on from NW_026938744.1 coordinate 42,634, forward strand.
ACACTTGTAACATTCCATTGAAAGATCAGTGCTTTTTAAAATCGAATGGTTTTAATAAGTATTCCTTTTTCTATTAGTAAGATTTATTTGTATTCTTTTTAAATACCATTTAGGGCAGTTTCCTTTCTTGTAAAAGTAAACGTCCAATCAAATTGGTTCTTAATAACATGCTTCAAAAGTAATATGGGTTCTTGGAAAAACAAACAGAAGGTCCTTATATGTCAATATATCGGAATGGAAGGATGACCAAGGGATTACTATGTATGGAAGATTTAAATGCCCTCCATATACAGTAGCCCAGTTTTCCGGTAAAAAATATCAGCTTTGACAAAATTTGCGTAAGATTTTTATTTTAGTGATGAGTATACACCGAATTTAAGCTACCAGAGAACTTCAATGCCACATATAGAAAAAAAGTATGTTAATTGAGCATAAACAACTGCTCTCTTTCCCGATTTTTCATTGAGTCAAATACTGACTGACGTTTTTCATGCTAAATGTTAGTCCATTATTTACTGAATTGAGGACGGATTTTTCTGTTATTTCCCGATCATGACAAGGAGCACAAGGCTGGTGTGACCGGTCAGCATGGGATGCTCACTCATCCATGGCACCAACCAAGCTATAAGATAAACTTGATGACTTTAACTTTTCTATCGTCGACATCCCTTACTTATGCACCAATATACCTTCATCACCTGCATACATCTATGTGTATGTGTGTATATATCTCAGTTGAGACTCTACGTATATTGACAAGCAAGTTGATGAAACAAGAATATCAGCAGTCTCGTTTAAAGTCATTATTTCGTAAGTTCTATGGTCGATACAATGACCTTATCATCAAAACAATTTATCATTAAGCCAAATGCAGACTGACGTATTTCATACTAATTTTTGCCCATTATTTACACATCAATTGACGACTGATTTTTCCGTTATTTCCCGATCATGACAAAGAGCACACGGCGGGTGTGACCGGTCAGCAGGGGATGCTCACTCCTCCATGACACCTGATCCCACTTCTGATGTCTCGGGGTCCGTGTTTGCTCTGCTTTTATTTTGTATTGTTTCATTGACTTTGATATTGAATATTGTTCGTTATCTCAAAATCCTTCTTTTACACTCGACTGTGCTTTGACAGGATCAGCAACTCTGAAGAGCCTTTATCTTTAAATGACTTTACTACTTTTACAAGTTTTTGTTCAGATTATACCGTTTATAAACGTTTCTTTACAGATTGTCTTCCTCCGATACAAAAAACTCAACTACCGCCTGTAGTATTTATACGAACGTGCACGACTTACGTGTAACATACGCTCGTAGTTGTAACAGTTCTCAATTTAAACGTTTAGGATGTTTTTTTTTTTTTTTTTTTTTTTTTTTTTTAGGGGGGGGGGGGCTATATCTTACAGAGAATACGAATACAAACATTATCATGATTATTGAGTGTATTATTTATATTTTACAAAATTTTTACTTCCGCCCCTATCCGATTTTTAGCTCTACAGGTCAGAAACCAAAAGAGCTTACGCGATATTAATGCATCCGTTGTCCACCCGTCTGTTTGTAAACAATTTTTCAAAATGTTACTGCCCTACAGTTTTTCTCATTTTGATATAACTTGGCACACAAGTAGATTACACTAAGATAAATGATTCTGTATATCTGATTTTGATTTCGATGGATGATGTTGCCGTGGTTACCAAAAATAGAAATTTCTATGAAATACATTTTAAATGCTACCCCTCCTTCAGTTAGGTCTGATTTCAGTATAACTTGGCACACATTTAGATTACACCAGGATACATAATTCCGTGCATCGGTTTTTGATTTCGATAAATGATGTTGCCTTGGTTACAAAAAATAGAAATTTCTGTGAAGTACTTAAAAAATGCTATTCCAAATACAGTTTAAGTCTGATTATAGTATAATGTGGCATGCAATTAGTGTACACTGAGATATATGATCATTATTTTATTTATTGCTGTTGAGATGTTTCAAGTCTCAAATGCAACTTTTTTTCTTTGTTTAAAGTACAAACCAGTAGAGCTACGGTCTCGCCAGAGACTTCTGGTTTACAGCAGTTTTCATTCTGGATAGGTTTGAAATAATTCATGACACTTTTTTAAAAACACTTATAAAAAATCATTTAAGGACAGATGATACAAACAATTTTTTTCTTTGAAAAAGATTAAATATCATGTCACAAGTTTAGAAAAGTGGATGGTTCTGAGAATTTTTTCTCCGAAGAACTGGAAAATGAAATAGATTTGGAAAATATTAGTAATATTTATATAAAAAAAACGAATATAGACAAATCACATTCAGTAAAGGTTTACAGGTGAAAATAAATTTCAGAATATGTTATCATGGCGCTAAAAGTGTAATATAAACCTCAGAAAATATACCAAGCCAGATGAATTTTAATAGGAAGATTGAAATGACAAAAAATTGGAAATATCACATAGGCTGATTTTTACCATTTAACTTTTCCTGATAAAATTCATCTGGCTCGGTATATTTTTCTTAAGTTTATATTACACATTTAGCGCCAAGATATCATATTCTGAAATTTATTTTCTCCTGTAAACCTTTACTGAATGTGATTTGTCTATATTTGTTTTTTCATTGAAATATTACTAATATTTTCCAGGTCTTTTTCATATTCCAGTTCTTCGGAGAAAAAACTCTAAGAATCATCCACTTTTCTAAACTTGTGACATGATATTCAATCCTTTTCAAAGAAAAAATTTGTTTGTATCATCTGTCCTTAATTCAGATTCATTTCATATTCATTTCTATATTCAAATTTGTTTCATATTTAGAGGCATGTCTGTAAAAATAATGTTTCCAAATGGAATCCATGTAGTTTCCAGTACGGAAACATTCCGAGATATGTCTATAAAAAAATTATGTTTCCAAATGAAATCCATATAGATTCCAGTACGGAAACCATTTTTTTTCACGTAAGACACGGAAATATGAATTACTTTATGGATTTAATTTCTGTATTTACATGTAACTCCACCTAAAGCATTGTACAAATATCTTTTCAATTTTATTAATATATTGGAAGACACTGATATTGCAAATGAATTCATAAGTAGATTTGTCCTTTTCACACGAAACGATGTATTTAATATTATTAGCATCAGTATCAATCTAAAACCTGTTTTCAAAAAGTACAAGAATCAACCTTAAATATAATGAATACATGTCATTTAATTCAATGACATATTGACTTATACATTGATTGTTCTATTTTCATTTTGTCAAATGCTGACTGACGTTTGTTTGTACATATTGTTATTCCATTATTTATACATTGATTTGACGACAGATTTTCCCGTTAATTCCAAATCATGAGCAAACGGCGGGTGTGACCGGTCGGCATGGGATGTTCAATCTGCCATGGTACATGATTTTTTTTGAGGTCCGTGTTTACTCTGCTCTTGTTTTGTATTGTTTAATGGACTTTTGATCCTAAAAACTGTTCGTCATCTCCATATGTTTCATATTATCATTCGACATTTTAAAATTATATGATAATTTGATCTGGAATACCCTTTACGATGCAGCAGCTAAATATGACAGTTGATTAAATTTTGTTATAAGTAATTCTTTAGTAATTTGGTTCTCTTTTGTGTTTAACTGCTAGGAACACATTATTGATATTGAAATAATTTATTCCTTCAGTGCAAATAGCATTACAGTCGGAAGAGTTTAAACCATGTTTATATTTATTTTATCAAGTGCAAATTGAATCTTTATCGTCAGCTGCCCATGGGATGCATATTCAGCACTTTTCATGTCAATTTCCTTTTTTTGTGTTTGTTCTTATTTAAAAGATTCGTCAATATAGATTTTAAAATACTTTTCTTAAAGTCATAGTCCTGCAAATTTATGCAGAGTAAGGAACAAATCATCAAATGATATTTTTTAACCATATATTTATCTTTCATATTTATAGCACTTTTCTTACATGATTTATATATTTATACACTCGTATATATGAATGATTGAAAACATAAAAAAAATAATTTTGTTATTCTATACATAGTCATTTTTTTCATTTTGTAGAATTGGTGTTTTTTTTTTTATTTTTTTCTTTTAAATTTGTTTTTTTTAATCGATACAAACCACATGTATAAACAAGCATTTCTAATATACGAGAAATTTTAAAATCTTTTTAGCAGAGTTTTCCTCAGAAAATGACAATTTTTTTTTTTGAATAACATAAGGACCACCCCCAGGTCCCCTTTACCTGGATTTTTTGTCAAAATGATAAATTCTTATTCTGTTAGTTATCTTAAAATTCAGCTATACCCTATCGATAACTTCAAAATGCTTACTGAAACTTAGGTTGAATGAATTTTTTGTGGCTTTTTGGATTTTTTTAACCTGGATCCAGTCCCCCTCCCCCTACAGAAAACACATGAATAGAACAATCCACGTAGGCTTTTGTCGCATTCGACTTCCGTATACTCATTCTTCACAATGTAACATAAGGATTAATTACTGCAAGTACATATTAAAGCTATTTTTCTCTCAAATTAAAAAAAAATAATAATAAATGAATATAGTCAGTCAAGATGTAAGAACAAACTTTGCGTGAAGTTAATCAAATTTCAAACATGGTCAAAATGGGCTAGATAAGAGCAAATAATGATGGTGAGTTCGCTTCTTATTTTTCAATTTGACTCGAACAGCACACGTGAAAATTAAAAACAGAAATGTGTAGAGCATTATTTATTTCTATACTTTTTTAAAAAATTACATTTTCGGTCACATTTCTACATGCATGGCATACGTTAAGATAGATATTTTTGATTTGTATACATGAAAAGGTATAGGTCACGTTGTTTAGAACAAAACCGAAAAAAAAGGAAACAATGGTCAGTATTAACTTATTGTTCAATCACATGGTTAGCAGCGTTAGTTAGGCCTATAAAATGAATGATAAATACGTCTTAAATATAGATATTAACAGAAACTGTCTCTACTGAATAAGGTGTAGACGGAATCCTTCTTTGGTAGCATGGGGCATTGCAATGTTTTGTTCTATTTAAGGTCAGACGACACATTCTTCAAATAAATGTTTTGTATTTCTTGGTATCACATAAAATCATTCACATTTGGCATTCTCCTCTGATTTCTACATAGTTTTCAAAATGTTTATAAATATAAGAACACAAAAAATTGTGATAGAGGCCATGCAGAAGATTACACATAAGAATTATATAAGAAATATTACCCTGTGGTATCTTGTCCAAATGACTGGTAAGGTATCCTAATTTTGGTGAGGAAACTTCTATAAGTATCTATACTTCAGTAACAAATTCTTTTTAGAAATATATATATTTCTAAGGAACATGTCCTCTAACTTTAAAGTACAAATTTTATGATTAAATATTATTTCTCTTTGAATTGATAAAATATTAATTAATGAACTATGTCGTTTGGCAGGAGAACTAAGGAACATAAAATAGTAATTATTGCAAATAATTTCATTAATGTTACATGCTTTTGATTAACAATGTTATTATATAACAGTGTCTGTATTGTCCTAGCTTTATACTAAACAGTATACTGCTTATTTTATTGAACTAATTTTACCCCTTTGATATCCCTATATATGGGTACAACCAATCAGGAAAGCTCTTATCTATCACATGATCAATATTGATCAGTGTACCAAAAGAGAATGTACATGTAAGGTTTGTTGACCTGCTGAATTTAAAGAACCCACCAGCCACCCCATCTGTCACCAATGCTTGTTATTTCTTTTAGGTTGACATTTTTGTTGTTATGTTTTAGCCATCCTTTTTTTGATTTTGTTCGAATGGGTTAAAGAGATCTTCAGTATTCATTTTCTAGCACACGCTCTAACTGAAAAAGTATTTTTTTTGTACATTGTAATAAATAGCAATTCGTTGTATTAGGTAACAGAATGAGTCCGACATTCATTTTGTGTATCACGCAAAATTGCTGCGGACTGAAGGTTTCCATATGAATTTTCTAAATCAGTGTAGTTTTTATTTATGGTTTTTCCTGGGCGACGAGGGAAGCCTAGTTGTGTTTATCTTACTGCTTGATTGACTGATTTGTTATCAGCTGTTTGTTATTTTGTTTTCCTACCTTTTTGATGGCAGGTAGCAGTTTAGAGCATTTTGTAGATGTCTTCGTACCTTTCATGTTTATAAGGGGATCAGCTTGACCTGAAATACATATATATCGTACCCTTGTGAAAGATTACAGGGTTTGAATTCTTAATCTAGTCTGGTTGACCCCACTTTTGCCTATGTACATTATGTTACCGTGTCATTGTGATGCTGGGGGTCAGATTGTGTAATATTTTGCCTCAGATGGGTAATACTCAATATTTGAGTATCCATTTTTCTGGGCCCCCAATTTGTTAACTCTGTTTTACATTTCCGACATTTACCTTATTTTTTGACATATTTCTTTTTTACATGATGTTATTTGATTTTGCCTGTATTTAACAAAAAGATCAAACTCAGTCGTTTTGCAGGAGAATTAAGGTACATACACTATTATTCTCATTATTGTGCGCTTTGAAGAGCCTTTCCGTGATAATAAGTACTTGCGAAAGATCAGATATTTTCAGTATGCAAGCTCAAAAATCCATTAAACACTAGAAATAAAAAGTAGAGCAAAGATAGACGTCTAGAATATGAGTTAAGACCTGGTACAATGGAGAAAAGTTTGTGTCCACCGGGTTACGGTCAAACCCGTGAAAATGAAAGATTGTCCTTTATAATAGAGCTGACATCAAAACAAATCGCTGTTAATTGGCAATAAAGTTTGTCTTCGGCAAACTACTTTTATGTTCTTTTCTATTTTTTTTTCTATAATGTCGAAGATTTTATTCGTTTCATTCTCTACCCCTTCCACCCCCCCCCCTTCAACAAAAATAAACTTTAAAAAACACAACAAATGTTATGTGTAAGTATAACCTCCGCTTGAAAAGTGGGAGGGTATATAGTAATCGTTATGTCCGTTCGTCTGATACGCTTTGGGGTACCCATCTCTTCTCTGCAACACATCTTATACTACTGAATGAAATTTAATGAAACTTTCATTGAATCTTTATTACATTTTGCCATAGTGCACCTCCTATTTTACTCTTTTATTCGACACATAATTTGGGTTTTCCATAGCAAAACATGGGCATTGCCATTATATTCTTACCTATGACGTCACATATGCCGGTGTAAAGACGAATAATGCCCCCCATCGAATAATGACCGGGGGGTCATTTTTCAATGACAAAAAATGACCCCCACCAGTAGAAAAAAAATCATTTTTTGTAGAAAAAGGGTCCTAGGGGGTCATTATTTTATATGTTAGTCCTATAAAATAATGACACCCATTGAAAAATGACCCCCTTTAAAGTAATACAAAATATACACTCTTTGATATCTTTTTTACAGCGAAACTAATTTTTACATTTTCTGTAACCAGAAAATTACAAAAAGTCGTATGAAATAATTAAGAGATTCACGTAGTCTTTCAATGCTAAAATTGTGTTTGAAAAGAAATTCTTTAATTGTCAAGTAAATAAAATTTCTTTTTAATATTCCTCCTTATAATATTTGCTTAAAGAATGATATTCCACTTGTTTTTAGAAATCAAACCATGCAAAAATCAGGTTTAAATACTCTTTAGTAGGAAAAATTAAATTTTCCGTCATTTCAACTTTTAGTTTGTTTAAGTTTGGAAAATCCTATTTGACAATGAAAGATAAATAAATTTTTATCCCCCCCCCAAAAAAAAATAACATTACGTTAAATCAAAAAAAAAAAAAAAAAAAAAAAACTAGAAAACTGACCAGTCAGCAAGGGCCCCGCCATGGGGTAGAATTATAAGGGTGCAGCTTATGGAATGAATAAAAAATATATATGACGAATAATTAAGAAACAGCAACCATATTCTAAAAATTCAAGATAATTCCTGAATATCCAAATACCTGTAAATAATATCCTTGTATTCATTTTACGTAAGGCAGTAAAGAACAACTCAACACCGAATGTATATCTAAATAAAAATGAAGCTTGTGTTATATAAATTGCAAGCCTTCAATGAATGCAAATACATATCATGAAAGCTTGACCTTAACTTCAAAACAAACAGCAGTTGCAAGCAAAGGTTTTCATTAATCTTAAAGTGACAGATAAAGATGAGCCTTCTAAACTTTCTGCAGCAGACTAGATAATTAATCCCAAGGGATTAACTGTACTTCTCTCTCATTATTTTCTTCTTAATTTATAATAAGAACTTTTTCAGTAATGATAGAATGAGGTTTTTATCCTACTGCCTTAAAAATTAATAATATTCTTGAATTTTCATGAAGCAAAATAAATAAATAAATAAATAAATGAATAAAAATAAATAAATAAATAAATAAAAAATAAAAAAAAATATCTTCTTTAATCTATTTTTTTGTTTTGAGAATTCAATGAAATCAGAACTCATTGTGTAGGGTATTTCAACAAAAATAGAATAAATACATTTATACTTCAATCCACATTTCAGAGTGTTCATAGCATTCCAAATGGACTTAACTTCAAAACAAACTTCGTTTGCAGACAGAGGTGGTAATTAATCTCAATGTGACAGATAAAGCTTTAGATTTTTCTTTAAGAGGAAAGTTAATTAATCCCAAGGGACTCATTCATTGCAGTATTCAGTTTACAATGGGAACATTTTCAGAAGTTATCTCTCTTTGCCTTTCATTCTTATATAAAGTTTAGGAATCTACCCCACCATCCCAGCTCCAAACCAGAGGACATAGAGAAACAAACTAAGCATCAAAATATGTCTTTTTGTCTACTGAACAACCATATCAAATTTGAACTTAATTGGGCTACCATAAAAAAAGTTATTAGAAAAAAACAGAAAAATTGTGGACGGAAGAATGACAGACGGACAGACAGACGGACGGACAGACAGACAGAGTGATTACTATAGGGCACCCGCAAATCCTTGCGGGGCCCTAATAAATGAAAAGCAAAAATATAATTAAAACTCTATACCTTTCAATAATTCTGAAAGAGGCTCTAGATAAAATATTGAATTGAAGTTAAGCCTTCACACAAGTACTATCATATCATAATTTACTTCCCCATGATTAAAGCATACTTTAAATGTTGGTGGAGGTATACTTGAAAGTATTGTGGCAAAGTAACAGTTAAAAACTAGTAGAATAGTATACTTGTCAAAATTTCTAAGTCCCCACTTTTATTTTTTCAAACATTTCAAAACCCTTAACTTCAATTTACTACTTAGTTGCTTACAAATTTGCCTTTAATTTGTAATACTTACCTGTCAAAGCCAAAAAAATGTAATCCAATGTGTAATTACTCGACCGTGACCGTTTTTGTTAAAAAGCATGAAGTTCGATTTCCATACGTTGTTCGCGTGTATTCTTCATATTTTTTACTTCCATGAGTTCTCCATCTTTAATTGATAACGAAAAACAGAAAAAAAGCTTGAATAAAATGCGGTGTATGTCCACACAACAATGTGCAAGTGAAGTTGAAATGCCCCAAGCTGGTCGTAGTTAACGAAAGTTCTGTTTTCTTTCACTGTATGACTTTGTTTTACTTAAAAGTTTTTTAATTACCGCCAGAAAAACCTACAAAGCGTACCTGAATTTCTTTTAATCGTTACAAATCGCTAGATTTTCAACAAACACCACAAAATCATCCTACAGTTTATCCGGAAAAATCAATGGAACCGGAACCGGAAGTGTCCTCCCCTCAATGTCAAACTGGAGGAGTGGGGAATACATGTAAGAAGACATGTAACTTTTGTTGATAGGGCACAGACAATTTCGATAAGCCCCCTTGTCATCCAAATCTCAACCCTAATAAGAGCATGCATGGAATAAGATAAACCGGAGTTTAAGACAGCTTTTCCAGCAGCAGAATCTAGTGGAACTAGAGGACGACCTAGTCTCCACATGGAAAAACATTCAATAAAAGAAATTTTCTTAAATAGTGTGAACTCTTTGAGGAACGGTAATCTTGCTGTGAATTCGTTTGAATGGAGAATAATGCAGTATTTAACGTTGTAAATTTTTAATTCAAGGGTGCCTTAACTTTTCTGCATATTGTGTTATGGCGCTTAAATAAAAATAAATTAAGTAAGAAAAATTATTTTGCTACTTTATTATCCTGTATATCTATTTAATTATACTGTTAAAATAATTTAATACTAGTGCTAATTGTAACGAGAACCGTTAAAGATTTTCCACAAACGCTCCCCAACTCCCTTTTTGTGCCACATTCCCTGTAAGCTTCATTAAATAAGGCAAACTATATGTATTTAAGACTTTAACAACGTTTTTCCAGAAGTATACCAAGTATATTCAAATTTTAGCATAGCACACGTGCACATGTGAATGCGTATGCGTAATGATGATATCATTTTGTCTACACTATTTAGAAATCTTGATTCACTAAATATTGAAGCATTTAATCCAAAAGCATTTAAAAAATACGCTCATTCAAGTGTATTTTTAATTTTACTAATTCCACGTGCACGCACGTGCATACATGTGCATGATGACTATACCCTCTTGTAGGAGTTTATTATGTCTGCCTATGGTCCAAATCCCATCCTGTTTGGTTGAAAAACAAGGGAGTTACAGCCATTTAAAGTTTAAGCCAATCAAATTGCAGCGCACGTGCATGCGCATGTATTTATGAAAATTGTTATATATCATATTGTAGGATATCTTAATGCATGCCTATATTTAAAATTTCATAGCATTTCGTCAAAAATCGAAAAAGATATTGAGATTTTTGTTCCAGCCAATCAGAGCAAAGCGCATGTGCACGCACGTGCATGTATGTGTATGATGACCATACCATCTTGTAGTTGTCCATTGTGTCTGTCTATGTTCTAAATCCCATCTTATTTGGTTGCAAAACAAGGGAGTTATAGCCATTTAAAGTTTAAGCCAATCAGATTGCACTGCACGTGCATGCGCGTGCTTTCATGACAATTGTTATATATCATTTTGTAGGACATCCTAAAGTTTGCGTATGTTTTAAATTTCATAGCATTTTGTGAAAAAACAGAAAAGATATTGAGGTTTTTGTTTCAGCCAATCAGACCAAAGCGCACGTGCATGCGTGTGAGTTCGTGCTAATTTGACAGTGTCATTTTATTTACACTACTAATATATCCTTATATAATGAGTTTCAAAGCATTTCATCAAAAAATTTAAAAGTTATGACTATATTAAATATATCAGTCATTTCACTCATTTCACGCGCCCGCACGTGCATGCGTATGCGCGCAAAATGACCTTCGTTCCGCACACCTACACTACACACCTATCAACCCTAAAAAGGTTTTAGCTCAGTTGGGTGAACAGTTTCTGAGAACACTCGCGGACAAAAAAAGTACCGGAGAAGAAACTAGGGCTAATTGTAACGGGAACCGTTACAGATGTTCCCCAAATACTCCCCCACTCCCTTTTGGTGCCTTATTCCCTATAAGCTTCATTAAATAAGACAAACTCTATGCCTTTTAGACTATAACAATGTTTTCCCAGAAGTATATTAAGTACATTCAAATTTATGCATTGCACGCATGCGCATTTGAGTGCATGTGCGAAATGACCATATCATCTTGTCTACACTATTTATATACTAGAAATTTTAGCGTTTTATCCAAAAATTTTAAAAAATACGTTTAATCTAGTGTATTTGTAATTTTACTCATTTCACGTGCACGCACGTGCATGCATGTGCATGTCGATCATATCTTCTTGTAGGAGTCTGTTATGTTTGTCTATGTTCTAAATCCCATCCTGTTTGGTTGAAAAACAAGAAAGTTATAGCCATTTTAAATTTAAGCCAATCAGATTGCAGCGCACGTTTACGCGCATGTTTTTACGACAACTGTTATATATTATATTGTAGGACATCCTATTGCATGACTATGTTTAAAATTTTAAAGCATTTCCTCAAAAATTAAAAAAAAGATATTGCGATTTTTGTTTCAGCCAATCACAGCAAAGCACACGTGCACTCACGTGCATGACGACCATACCTCCTTGTGGGAGTCCATTATGTCTGTCTATGTTCTAAATTCAATCCTATTTGGTTGAAAAACAAGGGAGTTATAGCCATTTAAAGTTTAAACCAAACAGATTGCAGCGCACGTGCATGCGCGTGTTTACATGACAATTGTTATATAACATATCGTAGTACCTCCTAAAGTATGCTTATATTTTAAATTTCATACCATTTCGTCAAAAAACAGAAAAGATATTGAGATTTTTGTTTCAGCCAATCAGAGCGAAGCGCACGTGTATGCGCGTGAGTTCGTGCTGATTTGACAGTGTCAAATTATCTACACTATTAATATATCTTTATTAAATGAGTTACAAAGTATTTCATCAAAAAATGTTAAAGTTATGGCTACATTAAGTATATCCGTCATTTCACTCATTTCACGCGCCCGCACGTGCATGCGTATGCGCGCGAAATGACCCTCGTTCCGCACACCTACACTACACACCTATTAACCCTAACAAGGTTTTAGCTCAGTTGGGTGAACAGTTTCTGAGAACACTCGCGGACAAAAAAAGTACCGGAGAACAAAGAAGAAAAAAAAGAATAATAATAATAATAATAATAATAAGAAACCGAGTAAAAACAATATGTTCCCAAACTCCGTTTGGGGAACATAATAAGAAAAATAATAATAACTAGATGAGATCTCGTTGCGAGCAACGAGTAGGTCTTCCGTTGAATTTCTCGATAAGATGAGATGTGATTTTGACTGAGATATTCGTTAAAAGAGAATGACATTAAGTTTTCCTTCATTTCTTTTTTAAGTTTCTGATTTTTATCACGATATTCTGAACATCTTTTGTTAAATATGGCTTATAAAAATACTCCTTCTTTTCGAGATATAAAGCATCAAAGATATAGCATTTTGTCCCCTTGCAACCACTTATTACGTAACATGTGATCAAAATTTTGTAATGTATTGTTGCAAATTATTAAGACGAATATCTTTGCTTCTCATAATGGATACTTATAAAAAAAAACATTGATCATGAAAGAGTTGAATATGAAATACTTTTGACCCCTCTAAGCCCCTAATTTAAGGAGTCAGCCCCTTTTTCTTGATATCAAATGAAAGGTCTTGTGATTTTGAAAATTTTTTGTCGAACACTTATTCAGAGATTTCTATTCGTTGTGGAGATATGCTAAATAAAAATATTTAAGGGTAACTCCTACAAGTCCTCAATGGGGCCGTTTTACAAAAATTCAAAGTATGCATATTGCTTAGAACATTATTCTTGCCATCTTTTGTTCAATATTGCTTATCAAAATATTCCCCCTTTTCGAGATATAAAGCATCAAAGATTTGACATTCTGGTCCCTTCTGACCCCTAATTACGCAACATATGATCAAAATATTATCATATATTGTTGCAAATTGTTAAGATAAATACTTTTGCTTCAGTAATGTATAACAGAATATTGATCATTAAAGAGTTATAGATAAAAGACTTCTGGCCCCTCTGAGCCCCTAATTTCAGGGGTCAGCCCAATTTTCTTCATATGAAACGAAAGGTCTTGTGATTTGAAAGACTTTTTTGTTCTACAACTATTCAGAGATTTCTTTTCGTTTAGGAGATGTGCTTTATATAAATATTTAGGGGCCACCCCTACAAGTCCTTAATGGGGCCCTTTTACAAAAATTTAAAGTACGCATATTGTTTAGATCATTATTCTGACCATCTTTTGTTCAATATTGCTTATCAAAATTTTCCCCCTTTTCAAGATATGAAGCGTCAAAGATTTAGCATTCTGGCCCCTCGTGACCCCTTATTACGTAACATATCACCAAAATAGTGTAATATATTGTTGCAAATCGTTAATATGAACAACTTTGCTTCTGTAATGTATTACAAAATATTGATCATTAAAGAGTTAAAGATGAAAGACTTCTGGCCCCTCTGTGCCCCTAATTTGAGGAGTCAGCCCCTTTTTCTTAATATCAAACGAAAGGTCTTGTGATTTCAAAGACTTTTTGTTCTACAACTATTCAAAGATTCCTTTTCGTTTAGGAGATATATCTAATATAAATAATTAGGGGCCACCCCTACAAGTCCTTAAAGGGGCTATTTAACAAAAATTCAAAGTATGCAAATTGTTTGGAACATTATCATGACCATCTTTTGTTCAATATTGCTTATCAAAATTTTCCCCCTTTTCGAGATATGAAGCGTCAAAGATTTAGCATTCTGGCCCCTCGTGGCCCCTAATTACGTAACATATGATCAAAATATTGTAATATATTGTTGCAAATCATTAATATGAAAAACTCTGCTTCTGTAATGTATTACAAAATATTGATTATTAAAGAGTTAAAGATGAAAAACTTCTGGCCCCTCTGAGCCCCTAATTTCAGGGGACAGTCCCTTTTTCTTAATATCAAACGAAAGGTCTTTTGATTTCAAAGACTTTTTGTATTACAACTATTCAGAGATTTCTTTTCGTTAAGAAGATATGCTTAATATAAATATTTAGGGGCCACCCCTACAAGTCTTTAATGGGGCCATTTAACAAAAATTCAAAGTATGCATATTGTTTAGATTATTATTCTGACCATCTTTTGTTCAATATTGCTTATCAAAATTTTCCTCCTTTTCGAGATATGAAGCGTCAAAGATTTAGCATTCTGGCCCCTCGTGACCCCTAATTACGTAACATATGACCAAAATATTATAATATATTGTTGCAAATCGTTAATATGAACAACTTTGCTTCTGTAATGTATCACAAAATATTGATCATTTAAGAGTTAAAGATGAAAGACTTCTGGCCCCTCTGAGCCCCTAATTTGATAAGTCAGCCCCATTTTCTTCATATCATGTAATAGTTCTTTTCATTCTGCACAACTTTCGTTCAATATGTCTTAACAAATTATGAACAGATCAGAAGATATGAAACAAAAGGTGTCAAATTTTGTGAGATGTTTCTGAGATATTTTTTCGGGCCCTACCGAGCTTCGGCGCCTTTTGCGCTAGAAAGATTTGGACACCAGCCCGCAACTCTATAATTCTTCCTTTACTTTCACTGAAAATCTTAAGTCAATATCTTAAGTCGTTTTGGAGGAGTTTCCCGGACAAGCCTACCCTCTAAAAATCAGAAAATCCATAATATCTGGAGATAGAAAGTGACGTCATCGCCATAAAAAATTTCCAATAAGATTCAGACCAATACCTATCAGATCTGAAAGTTTGATGAAAATCAGATGAGCCACTACCGAGAACTCGCGTGCACAAAATCGGTAAGAATAATAATAATAACTAGAAACGATCTCGTTGCGAGCAACGAGTAGGTCTTCCGTCCGATTCCGAAAAATAACCTATAAAATCGAGCTGAAAATGGATTAAACATATTTTGGACACACTGGTAATTGAAACGGGTCACTAGCGTGAAAATCGAATACGCTTATCGATTACGCTATTTGAACAACTGCTCTTACTTCACTTGTATGTACATATAATTCTGCAACAGTTAATCTGTCTTGGAATTATGAAAGAAGGGTCACTATTCATAATTTCGCGCCAAACGCAACGAGTAAATCTTAGCAAATTTCTCTTGGAATGTTCATGGTCCTTCGGATGAGACGGTATAGACAGAGGCCCCGTGTCACAGCAGGTGTGGCAGGATAAAGATCCCTTCCTGCTCATTGGCCCTGAGTGCCGAGCATAGGCCCAAATTTGCAGCCCTTCACCGGCAATGGTGCCGTCTCCATATCAGTGAAATATTCTGGAGAGGGACGTTAAACAGTATACAATCAATCAATCAATCGTATAAAGGCAAATAAAACTAGTGCTAATTGTAACGGGGACCGTTACAGATGTTCCCCAAACGCTCCCCAACTCCCTTTTGGTGCCATATTCCCTGGAAGCTTCATTAAATTAGACAAACTCGATGCATTTGAGACTTAAAAACGTTTACCAAGAAGTGTACAAAGTTCATTCAAATTTTAGCATTGCACGCGTGCACATGTGAATGCATGTGCGTAATGACCATATCATCTTGTCTACACAATCTATATATTTTAATATACTTAATATTAAAGTATTTAATCCAAAAGTATTAAAAAGATACGCTCATTCAATTGTTTTTTTTTATTTTGTTCATTTCACGTGCACGCACGTGCATACATGAGAATGGTGACCATACCTTCTTGTAGATGTCCGTTACATCTATCTATGTTCTAAATCCCAACCCGTTTGGTTGAAAACCAAGGGAGTTATAGCTGTTTAAAGTTTCAGCCAATCAGATTGCCGTGCACGTACATGCACATTTATGCATGTGCATGGTGACCATATTTTCTTGTAGTAGTCCAGTATATCTATCTATGTTCCAAATCCCATCCTGTTTGGTTGAAAATCAAGGGGGTTATAGCTATTTAAAGTTTAAGCCAATCAGATTGCAGCGCACGTGCATGCACGTGTTTTCATGATAATTGCTATATATCATGTTGTAGGATATCCTAATGCATGGCTATTTTCAAAATTTCAAAGGGTTTCGTCAAAAAACAAGAAAGATATTGAGACTTTAGTTTCAGCCAATCAGAGCAAAGCGCACGTGCATGCGCATGAGATCTTGCTATTTCGACCATGTCATATTGTCTATGCTACTAATATATCCTTATATTATAAGTTTCAAAGCATTTCATCAAAAATTTAAAAAGTTACGCCTATATCAATTAAATCGGTCATTACACATGTAGCACGTGCACGCTCTTGCAAGCACGTGCGCGCAAAATGACCTTTGTTCCGCAAATCTACATAACATGTCTACTGACCCTAAAAACATTTCACCTTAGTCAGATGTATAGTTTACGAGATCATTCCCGGACAAAAAAGTACCCAGGAAGAAGAAGAAGAAGAAAAATAATAATAACTAGATGCGTTCTTGTTGCTAGAGCAACAAGCGGTCTTCCGACCGACTTTTCGTTAGAGTTCTATGCTGCGTCATCCCATGAAATTGATTTCAGAATGTATATTTTTGTTAACGTTTATTCACAGCAGTCTCTCAACATACATAATGATAATTACAAGTATTCCTCAAAATATCTCAAAAAATAGCTTTTAAAAATCGGCAAAATATTCCATACGTGTTATAAAAGAGATAGAAGTCATTTGCAACTGAAAAAGACAGAAACAAAGAAAAAAATTTTTAAACGCCTCCAGCGGGATTTGAACCCCCGACAGTGGGACAAAGTTTGGTTCGGCCATATCTTTTCAATATATTCACGCATCAAGATACTGAACATATATTTAGAATTCTCATTAGACACTCTATAAACCCTGTAAATCCTAAAGAAAAATATTGAAAAACAAAAAAGTTGAAAAATGGGACTTTTTGAATTCACTTCCGTTTGCGACCGGAAGTGCCGACGACAAAAAATGAAGGTCGTTGTTCAGATTGGAGTTCGATGTTCTATTACTTCAGTGAGTTTCACTTTCATATCTTGAGCTGTTCTCGAGAAAACTGCTGGACAAAATGCCTTTTAAAAAATACAAAAATCCCCAAAAATCGCGAGCAAAAGTGAATTTCGAAAAAATGAAAAACACTTCTAGAGATACAGTGGCTGGAACGTTATTGTTGACAACTTACACGAACGATCACGTTACACGCACGATTCCGCACGATTCCGCACGATTAACGCACGATTAAACCTGATACACGAACGATCTTTCACGTTAACGATTCTACACGTTACACGATCTTACACGATTGCTAACGCAAACGCACGATTCTTCACGCAAAATAGTTCAAATTATTTAGGAATCGATATTTCCAAAACGAAATACGGCTTTATATTGGTTTTAGATTCAAAAAATTATCAATAAATATATCATATCATCGACTTTGAAAAAAAAAAAAAAAAAACAGAAATGGGTATTTCTGGTACTAAATACATGTAAGATTTTTTTAAAATTATTTTAGATAATAAATAATTATTTAGATAATTCTCCGACATAAGAAAACGGATTTTTTTGTATCAGAAGATAGTAGTAGGTGGACCGTAAAATTTGATAGAATTGGATTTCATAATATGTAGAATGGGGGATACGATTGGAAAAAAATGGCAGCATGGAATGACATAACTTAAAAGTTATATCTATATGTTTTCATTACTTCAAAATGTTTATGAATCTCTAAAACATGAAAAACGACATTGCAAATTATTGTTTTGGTTTAAAAATCAATTAAAAGTAAGCTACAGAGATAAATACTGTTTAACAAAACCCTGAAAATCCTGTGCGTGACGTGCATGTACATTCGCCGACTAAACATCTATGTTAGCTTTGAAAAATATTTATTTATTTGTAAAATTTTTTTTTTTTTGATTATTTGAAAAATAAAAAAAAAATATCTTACCACAATTAGCAGAAAACAAGAATGATCTTCAGTAAAATATAGTAAAACATCTTAGTACGGTATATCACGCTATTTGACGAGAACATAATATTGTACGACTTACTATATTGCTTGTTTACAAGCAATAGTTAGTTCGTTCCGCATTCAATTATGTAAACTGCGCTTTATTTCTTTTTTATTTGGATTAAAAAATAAGATATAAACGAAATACTTGTTTCACAGATAACATTCCGATAAAAACTAACAAAACGAAATTTACACGTTTCTAAACGCACGTTCACGCACGATTAAAACCGCAAACGATTGAGTCTGTTACACGCACGATCTCGCACGATGCACGAACGATTCTACACGATTGGTTTGTCAACAATAACGTTCCACCCACTGTAGAAATTTTGACTAGTATAGATTATTTTTAGCTTATTTTTAATTCCTTCTTATAGAAAAATAAAGGTAGGGTTGGTCTAAATAAGAAAGGGGGTGGGGTAAGTATAAGACCTAAAAATACGCACTGTAAAGCTATGGGCTAGTGTAAAATGCACAGTCATTCTAATGCAAAAACTATACATGTAGACATAAACTTTTGATTTAGCACACAGTATTCATTACATTTCTTTTAACGTAGAACCTACTTCGTACATGACATCATAACTTGTTAATGTGTTAAACCTGTGCTAACCCATTAAGACGTCATAATTAATTCAATGCCACTTTTTCCCGTACTTGACAGCTTCAATAAAAATGGTAGAAAATACTGCATTTTGAAATTCACAGAATTCAATCATGCCAACATAATCTTGTTTCAATTCATATATTTTTTGGTTTATAATGCTTAACGGCAATATATTTCTGGAATAAGAGAAAATATGTAGGCACCTTTTATTTACTATACTCTTCAAAAAAAGAAACGCATAGTTGGAACAATGCCCTGAAAAGTTTTGATAGTTTTGTCATACCTTTTATTTTTGTATGAATACGATGTATTCGAGTGAAATGAATGATTTTTTAATGCAATTGTTAACTTTACAGCTATTCTTCAAGTCTCATAGACAAAAAGACCTGATTTTGCAAAATTTTCCCCAAAATTTTGATCTCAATTTTCATTTGTTGAATTACGATGCAATTCCTTCAGGTACAAAGGGGCTATCAAAAGCGGGGGTTCTCGATATTTTGAATCTGGTTTTATCTGAAAAATGACGCTTCCTTAAGGATATCCGATCCTCAGCCAGGAAGGATAACTCCAAAATATTATAATTAATTGGAAATGCATCAAAATGAGGCTTGAAAGTGAATTTTTTTTATGCAAGATTTTCATTGTATTCATCTGTATAAGATTCAAGGTCTTTGGAAGTCTTAGAAAAGATCTTATAAAAGTTGACATTTGTACCCTACCAAAGGAGAACAAATTAATACAGTTTTAGAGAAATAAGATTTTCTTGAATCCAGCCTTAGATACCAATGCTTATTAGCATGATATGAATTAGAAGTAATGTGTGGTGTCTTGCAATGATAGTAAAAGCCTTTTACACTATGTATTATAGAATATATAAAGGGAAAAGAAGACAAAAAAATACCAAATAAGTATAAAATTCATGACAAGCTCTCTGAATGCCTTGATACCTATTATTTTTTAACCTAAAATATATTTGTTGATCAATTTGCAATTAGAAAATGCATTGCTGATGTTCTAATTCGCTTTCTCTGCAAAAATATTGGAGATTTGACAATTTTCCCTATATAATATGATTAACTTTAATCTTTAACTTTAAAGAAATACTGTGGATAAATTTACATAACTTTGTGAATTCAGAGATAGTTTTATGAGTATTTTTGATTACTTAACTGCTAATTTGATAAACCTGAGGATCGGACAACCTTAAATTGCTGCATCTGAATGTTGCGTGACACAAAAAGGAAAATGGGCGACTGGAAGCAGGGGTACCGCAATCTACAGTTGCAAGAGGTTTTAATGTTACACATAGACCATATCTAACCTATAAAACATAAACCATTAACATCGAACACCCAATGTTCGCAAAAAATATGGTAGACTACGTGTGTCATCAGCAGCACAGCATCACTTCCGAGCATTACGCAAATTGCATGAATGTAATGCAAGGACGTCATCTAAAGCATTTGCTATCCATGAACTGCACAGATCATCTAACAAGACCGTTTTCAGTTGACTACGAATTATTGCAAAAGGATTATTCATGCCGTTGTTCCGACCCCACAACACCCCAAATATCCTCTTCAAAGATCTCAGATGAATAGAGTATGACCACAGCATCACTGCTGAACATTTTGGTTAACCTATGAGTCCAGAATATTTATCTGAAAGCCTCTTATAAGTTTAAGAGTGCTAATGCTTTTTAATGAAGGTTAGATAGATAACTGCCTCTAGGACGTTAAAAAAGTTGATGGTGGTAGTGTAATGATATGGAAAATGGTATTATAAGAAAGTAAGATTGATTTGGTTCGAATTCAATGGACTTTGATGGAAAAAGGTACTCTAACCATGTTCTACCTACACATACCCATTCAATTTTGCAGCATCCTAGAGCCGTATTGTAATCTCATAATACACAGCCACATATGGCTCGTTTGACACACCTATTCTTGCAAAGAAACAACAACCTGTTTCAGTCACAGTCATCTAAATCGCTAGATTTAATCCAAATTAAGCAGCATTGGACAAAATGGATTTAAATGATTTGCCAAAGACAATCGCATCCCCAGACTCTGCAACAATTGACTAAAGTTCTACATTTTGAGTGGGAGAGTATTCCTATGCAGTTTTTATTACACACATTTTCTTCCATTAGATGCCGTTCATGGCTGTCATTTGTGTCTGCGGGGGGATACCAGATATTGATCTTTAATGGTCTTAAACTGACTATGATTTTAAAATTGTAGGGTAATTATGACATTTAGATAGTATTCCTGTTGCTTACCACATTTCTGTTTTATCAATGCATCATTTTACTAAATAATCTTTATGTTCAATGTGTCACTAAAATTCCACGATGCGTTTCTTTTTTTAAAGAGTATAGATCTAGACCTGAAGTTGACAAACCCAAGACTATCTAGTGTAATGAAACTACAATGTACATATAACTTTCGTAATAATTTGAATGGTATGTAACCATTTTGAAGGAATGCATAAATCGTAAGAAATCTTTAGTTGCCAGCTATATAGTGTAATATCTTGATGAAATGTGTCTAAGTCAAAGGTGTACGTGTTGTAGATCGTTTGATCGTGTGTACATTTTTGTGATATCTATAATGAAATGATGTGCATTCCTTTTAACAATTATTTGTTACCTATTCATATTCTTGGTGTTTGATTACAATTTTTCTATTAAATATGATCTTTTTAAAGAAAAAGTACAATTTCTGATAAATATTTAATCTGAAAGTAACCCCAAACAGTCATTTAATTATTAAATCCCGTGTAAGTGCAAAAAGGTCAAGAATATGAGAATCGGTAAATAGCCTATCCTTCATTAGTTAGAGGGGAAAGGTATATATTTTAATCATTTTTTGTAATCATTTGGCTATGTTCTTCATCATATTGAAGATTGAAAACATTGTGACAAAGACGTCTAAAAAATATTTACAAATATAGGGTGAATAATTGACTAAAAATTGACTATTTTTTTTAGTGGTGGACTTATCTTTTATGTTAATTGAATAAAAAAGAAATTATTCTTGATAAAATATTGTTTAATATTATTCAGTTAAAAAAGTTTATAAAAGACGATGTTTGAAGAAGTATTTTTGTGATTTTTCATATTCCCTTTATGACAAGTACCCCTAAAATATTTGAAAATGTGAAGTCGCAGTTTGTAAATACCATACCAAGTTTCACAGCCTGTTCTAGATTAAAAAAAGAAGGAAACATATCATGATATCTTAACTGATTGATAAGCAAGTACTAATTTATCATTTTGAAAAGTTTGAAAATCTTGTGACAAAGACTTTTCCGACATAGGTTCTACCTTAATTCTTGTTTTACTCCACCCTTTTACTCAGTTCTGAGTATATTTTTCAGAGAATTTGATATGAAAATCAGAACAAACATTTTCATTGTTGTAACGTCTTCTCAATAATGTATATTAATATGAAAAGTTAATTGAAGCAATTTCTTTTTATGTCCCCATAATCGAAGATTCGGTGGTACATGTATATAGTTTTATCGTGTTCGTCTGTATGTCCGTCTGTCTATCTGGCGGTTTGTTTGTCCGCAAAAACCTTAACCTTTACCATAACTTTTCATTTATTGGAGCTATGACTTTCATATTTAATATGTATATTCCTTGTGACAAGACGTTACTTTGGGTACCAACAAATTTGACCTTTTGACCTTTACCTTGGAGTTTGTCACATTTTACACAAAAATGCCAAATTTTTACTTTGGCCATAACTTTTAAACGGTAGATACTAGTACTCTCATACTTCAAATATGTAGTTTTTCGGCATTACCTTTCATTGGATACTAAAAACCTTGACCTCTTGACCTTGACCTTGGAGTTTTCCGCACTTATGATTTTTTTTTTACCTTGGCCATAACTTTTGAACGGTAAGGGCTAGGGTATTCATACTTCACATATGTAATCCTTGTTACATTAAACATTTTCTTAAGAAATCATCAACTTTGACCTTTTAGTTTGACCCACCTTTCAAAAACTTATCCTTAGCCATTACTTTTGAACAAGTGGTGCTAAGGCTTTCCTATTTTACAGTTGTATTTCTTGTGAGAAGACCCTACTTTGGGTAACAATATATTTAAATTGCATTTAAGAAAAGTTTAATCTTCGCTATGTTGCCATACAGGGACATAGATGTTTCACAAACACATCTTTTTTTATATGAGGATTTGCGGATAAGAGATGGATACCTAAAAGCGTAACAGACGGACGGATAGACATCCCAATCACTATATACCCTCCCGCTTTTCAAGCGGAGGATATAATAATATATAATACTGCTGATTTTTTCTGTCAGTTCGATGATTTTCACCATCAAAAAACAATGTTTACCTAACCCTTAAGGCTTGATAAATCTTTTACTCCTTTAGATTCTGAATCATTGCATTTACCTTAAAATATTGCTATAATTGTATAATGTTATGAGATCAACATATCATCAGTTTATTCCCAATAAGCTCAGGTGAGCATTTTGGCCAATATGCTTCTTTATCCAATTTTTTTTTTGCCACCTAAAAATTTTAGCTTTAATCTACAGGGGGTCATTTTTCTACGGGGGTCATTTTTCTTCACGTGGGTTCTGCAAATTTTTAGGGAAGTGACACTTTTTCTACGGGCAAAAGGGCCATTTTTCTACGTCGAATAATGACCGGGGGTAATTTTTCGCTGTCGAAAAATGACCCCCGGTCATTATTCGATGGGGGCCATTATTCGTCTTTACACCGGCTTCTGAACATCATTTGATTGGAAGAGTTATTCCTCTTTACACTTTACCTTAAAACAATATGTAGCAAAACATGGAAATTATGGGAGGTGGGGGTATCATTTAGTGAGCTCATTGCTCACAGTACCTCTAGATTTAATTCTTTTTATCATCACTTTTTGATACTGAAACATCAATCATTTTCTTTGGAGTTTATTTTTCGTCGCTGTCAAGAGAGAGGTCTGAATTCATTTCAACCAAAAAATACAAAATGGCATATACTGTTATCTAACTCTTATCAACGACGACTTTATTTCGCGATTTACCAAGGATAAACTAGTTTGCAACGATTAATTTTCGCGATGAAAACTTTTTTGATCTGCTCTTAACAGGCGTATACACTTTAAGGACCGGTTAGCGGCGAGAAATATTCGCGATAAGGAGGCTCTCGTGAACTTTGCGAACATTTCTCGCACGCGAATAAAAGTTGGTTTACAGTATACAATCATGTATTATACGAAAAAATTATCACTAGTAGAATCAACCCCCAAAACATAATTATTTGGTTTTAAAAAACATGAAAAATGGCCCCTTTAAAAATATGTGATAATTACAGTAAGTCATATCTCCTGAAATTAAACTACTGAGAAAAGCCAACCCTTGATATGTGTAATACAGTTGTGGTCACAAGGTGCAATGGTTGAAAAATCGTATGTTAGATAGTACAGCTTAATATTGTTAGCAGCCATGTTGTTTTCGTAAAAGGTAACTAAAAAAAGAATACATACATTGAACAGTTCGATTTGAAATACGTTTCATATACGTAATGCGAACCATGGCAGTTTACGTCTGAATCAGTCTTTATATTCTTAAAAGACTTATTCAGATCAATGAAAAACTTATCATTTAGATCGTTGTTACAACTCTGAATAAGGGTAGTGTATGTCATCTTCTTAAAGTTGGCAATTAAATTCATTTTTAGCGGTGTGCTTTCCTTTTTTTTTATCAGGTCTACGGTTTTTATCCTTTCAATTTCAATTTTTATATATGGATTAAACGTCTCGGCAAAAATTCTATCAAACACAGTTTCAGAATTCACATGCTTCTTATTTCCTTTTTTCGAAAAAAAATTAATAAGTTAAAATTCTATTTTATTTCTTTATTTCTTAATTTTTAAATGCTGTAAAATCACAGATTTTTTTCAGGACTAAATTTTCATTGCTTTCAAATAAGAAAGAGTTGCATGTATTCATGTCAAAGGGGGAATGCAAAATAGCATATATATTACTTGCAAAAAATAAATAATCGGCAGATCAACCCCCTACACAACAGTGGTCATTAAAACATGAAATAATTGCCTCTTGAAAATATTCCAATCTTACAGAAAATTGCATCTCCTGAGATCAAACGACTGAGAACAACCACCTTTTCATATCCGCAATACAGGTGTGGCTGCATGGTCCAATTGGTGAGAATTCGTACGTTAGATAATACAGCTCAATATTGTCAGCCGCCATGTTGTCTTCGTAAAACGTAATATACAACGGATCGTCAGATACATACATAGAACACGTCGACTTGAAATACTTTCGATATTCTTCATTAGATCGAAAGCAGAATATGTCGTCTGAATTGAACCTTATAATCCCTCCAGACTTATTCAGTCCAATGTTAAACTGCTCGCTAATTGAAGCGTTGTTACAGCTCTGAATAACAGATGTGTAGGTTGTAGATTGCTTTTCGGATGACCTGTTGATTCCAACTAAACAGTTTCTTCCCAAGAAACTTGTCTGTACATCGTCGTCTACAGCATAGCTCAAATGAATGTACATTTCTTGTAAGGCAGAATTTGACTTCAACTTAAGTAGGCGCATCCAACCCCACGCGTCATCAAAGAGAACCATTTCAAAGTTTGATGAACCATTGTTTGAGTCAGAAACTGAAATAAAAAAAAATCGCCCGAGATTTTAATTAAACCAGATACTAGTAAACATGATATTATGGCAAAAAAAAAAAAAAAAAAAAAAAAAAACAAACAAACAAACCCAGAGGCATTATCATCAAAGAAAATTTGAACTAAACATTGTATAGCTAAAGAAAATGCAAAATAAACCGCGTATAACTAAAGAAAATAAAATATAAAATATACATCACGAAAATAAATATAATAAAGACAGTGTGTATAGTTACGGTTTCTTAGAAGAATCACGAATTTTATTGATTTCTGATTTGTTTAGACACTCTTTCCTGAGATGAACCTCATATTTAGTACACCTCAAATGAAGAACCAGGATTTATTCGGATTTTTCTTGCACCAACCAAAAATTTGCTTAAATGTTTTTCAACCAATCAAATTGCGTGTTTTAAAATATGTGTCTTTGTAAAGTTAACATAGAAAAACGCTAGTCTTGATGAGATTAAACTATTTTATCAATTAATGAGTAAATATTTATTGTTAAATAATACTGTTTTCTTTTTCTACCTAGTTGTCAAGCTGTTAATATTTAAGCATTGAATTTTTCAACACACTTGGCAGTGACGACATATTGAATACCGCGCGTTAGCGTCAGTATAGTCACGAGTAAACCTCAATTTGTATGAAAATTACATATAAACAGTGTATCCCGACATCTTTATGTGCATTATAATATTTGCAAAAAAACAGCATTAATTAAAAGCAAAAAATAATAATAATAATCATAATAATAACAAGAAAAGTACATGTAACACGAAACCTTTGTCAAACTTGATGCTTTTCCCTTCAAATTCTGCTGTCGTATCAGGAGGGCATTGAAATCGTCCATGCATAGTAACTACGTTGTCTCCATATAATTCCGATGCATTCAGATATAAAGGTTTGATTTGTGGCTCGGCAGAAACCCGTATTGCATAAGAGGTCTGTAAATAAGTACTCACTAATACAAAAAGCCTTGTTTTTTACCCAAAAAAATTGCCCAAATGGTAACTGATCTAAAACAGAGCACAAACCGTAATGATAATATTTAATTTTGAGTTATTTAAAAAAAATCCACTTCAGATAGTCTTAATCGTCATTTAAAGAAGGCTTCCTTCAAGTGAAAATTGTTACAAGGTGAAGGTTTTACGTTTAAAAGAAATGTCATTACTTTATACAAAGTATAAAATCCTCCTAATAGTATATGAACTTCTTTTCTTCTCTACAAGAACAGAAAAAAAATTATCTGTATAGCTAATTCGTCACCTGAGAATTATAAGGTTCTATGTGCCAAAATTGTCAAAAATGAGTTATGCATGTCGTTGGAATCGGCTCGCTGAGATCTATCTCCCTATGAAATCCTTTTGTTTCTTTGGACAAAAATGAAGAAGATATTAACAGTAATTTTTGGTTCTATCTCCATTTGATGCAAATTTATAAATATTAGAGAGTTCTATCTCCATAATGTCCAATCATAATTTTTACTTTTGGTCACGTGATCTTATCAATGGAAAATTTGATTGGGGAGGGGGGGGGGGGTCACTGTGAAGGTACTTAAACTTATTCACATTTACTCTAACATGTTTTAATTAATAATATGACAATAATAATCAAAGAAGTGTATTTCTGAATTCAGAGTGAATAATGGTCACTTGAGGATCATGAGTTTCAATTTAAAGCAATTGCCAGTTTAGTCCTCTGGTCTCACAAAGTTAGTTTTGAAAGGCTTATGTAATCACTTTTATGCAGCTTTCCTCTAAGAAATCCAGGCACACTGTATACTATATTTCAATGCATGACCAATTTAGCCCCACCTTGAGGCCTGAGCGCTGGATACAAATGACATAGGTTGGGACTAAGTGCTGGTACCACAAGCCTTAAAATTTACAGTTTTGTTAAGGAAACTACATGTGCAACGTTTATCTGGTACATGTACATGAGTAAAGAAAATTTTTCAATGTGTAAATCATTTTAATTTAAAACCAGTTTATTCCTATCCTAAGGTCTGAACAAGAGGTTATGTTTTTTAGAGGGCTAAGTGTTTATAAAAATCATATTAAAAGTTGCCTGTTTATGTCCATCTTGTAATATATTTGCAATATATAACCAATGACAACCATAAAAACTGAAAAACATTGACCCATGGACCTGGTTTCCACAGTTTAGGTAAAGGACTAAGTACGATCAATAGTTTAGCAAACATTTGCCCTGTTAGATGTTAATTATGAAAGGAGAAAGGCTTCTTTAACAATCTACTCCGTCATCCATTTCCATTGAATCCAAGGGTGTCAGTGGACATGAAAAATTGCAATTATAAAATTTGTATGATTTAATATTCATATT
Organism: Saccostrea cuccullata; assembly: GCF_032062105.1. Classification (NCBI taxonomy): domain Eukaryota; kingdom Metazoa; phylum Mollusca; class Bivalvia; order Ostreida; family Ostreidae; genus Saccostrea; species Saccostrea cuccullata. Next base: position 70,810 of record NW_026938744.1, read on the forward strand.
TGCACATTTTTTATTCATTGATGATATACTATTATACCAAAATTGGTTGAAATGCTTTGGAATTGCTGTTACGGAGTACTCTTAGAAACTGAAAATGTTTAACAATTTATGTTTGATGGAGTTACGGACCAGAGCAATGGAAACAGCTGCTAGCGAAACGCATCTTAGAATCTCATGTGATTTTGAATTTCTGCTGTTGTTCAACTTACAGAATGTATCCATTCTACTTTTCAAAAAGGATCAGAGATTTTCTTTCTCCTTTTATTGTGATTTCTTTTGTTGTAAAATGATGTTTCTATACAATCAGAAATGCGCAATTGAAATTTATTGTAAAAAATTCAATTGATTGCATTAAAAAAACTTTTCTTTAAAGAAAAATTATTTGATTCTGAAGGGGCTGGCAGATTTGGGAAATAAATAAAACTATCCTCAAAAATGTTGTAAATAAATAATCTGTCCTCAGCTTAATCTGTCCATCCACTGGGAATAAGAGTTTTGAACTTTTAGTTTTTTATGCTTATCAGAAATAATCTCTCTCTGATTTTATTTGAAATAGATAATATGTCCTCACCGATATGGATGTAAATAATATGACTAGGTAAAATTTGTCACCACCGCCCTCCCAGACTTAAATAGACGCCCCTCACATTATTTTCACATTAATCTTGTGCTCAACAAGTAAAACATTTTATCAGTTTTCTTAAAAAATAAAAGTTCTATCTCCATGAGCATTTTAATTCTCACTAAAATGCACAAAAATTTTTGTTAGAAAGTTCTATCTCCATTTTCAATGTAATTTTTTTTTATATTTTTGCTCAAAACTATAAAATATTAAGTTGATTTTTCCATAAATTAGCATATTTTAAGCATTTATGCCAAATATCATAGTCCGATAAGCTATGAGTAAAAAGATATTGATCCCCGAACTTTAACTTCAATTTCCCAAAATTTTGCAAAATTCAGTTAGAACCTTATAATTCTCAGGCGACGAATTGTATATTAAATTTAAATAAAAAATACACTCACACAATGGCACCTGTCAACAAGGAGCGACATGACAAGGACAGCAAGCCCATACCTATAGAGGGACATGGTTCTAGCCATACTTGGACTTTGTGGATGGTGCACAAATCAACAAGACAAATATTCTGATCTTTTATAAAGGGCAATGCTTTTGAAAACTTTAAACCCTTGGCTAAAGAGCATAATTTTTCTGTTCATGACATTAAATTTTAGAAATTAGTTATTATTTAATTTTCAAATTAAACCATTTTTAGCGGACAGAGATCATCATGTAAATACGAAAGATGTTGTCTCTCTCAGACAGACTAGCAGCTTAACAACTCATTAAACCATTGCCATTTAATGCTCAAAATGTCAGGTTTATTATTCATATGATTACTAGTTGCATGTATTCCCATCTTTTGGACAAATGTGTTGTAGATACTATTGAAACCATGTAATATAAACACAAAACTCGCCTGAATATGGATGCATTTCCATACTGTATAAATTTCAAAAATCTCAAAATTCTTCATATTCCATGATTTCATGTTTTACCCACATAGACATATTTGACACCATCTCAGAAGCTCAGACGGAAGAGTGAAAACTCAGTGATCGGTGTGTCCTGGCTTAAACCATCCTAAGTCCAGACCTAAGTCGATAAGAAATAAAAAGTAACTGTCCCTTCGTCATGCTGCACTTGAAGTGAAAATTATGTGACTATGATACCTTAAAAACCAAGGCCTTGTGTTAAAGCAGATGACACGATAAAGATTCTTCACTGCTCAATGTCCCTGCGTATCGAGTAAAAATTAACTTTGTTGCTTAACGTTGGTATATTGTGACGTTTCCATATGAGTGAAAAATTTTATAATGTGATGTTAAGGTAGGATTCTTCTCTGGTTTCTGACTAGATGAAACATTCAAAGTATATTTGCTTACATGTCTTATATATTCAGATGTAAGGGATTTAAAAGACTATATTTCTCTTTCCTCATCACAATGGTACAACTTAAAATAGAAATGGTAAACTGCGTTTGAAAACTAGCAGGGACTATATTTTTGGAAAAATGGTGGCGTATGAAAATATTTGCTTTTCTGCCTCTCAGAATTATAACAGAGCAATGAATTCAGCTATAATTTTTATGCAATCAAAGACTTGAAGAAGTTTTCAAATTAATAAGTTAAATTAATAATAAGGGACTTAACTTTCAAAATATATAAAATAAATCTGATTTTTCAAACAAATTAGAATTATGTTAGCTTTTAAACGCTTCCAATCAAATTACGGATTTGAGCCAAAAATTAATGAAAAGTATTTTTTCTCTCTTAGTAAACGATCAAACTTTTTGGTTTTGTATCATTTTGTAGATTTTTAACACTACTTTATTATATGTGAAAAGAAGAAAAAGTTAAATATAGGAAGCATATGAAAAAAACTATTATACTAAAATTAAGAAAAAGAGAGAAAATTCGGATTAGCCAACATCCAGTTTAGCTACATTATTTATGAAAATTAGGTAATATCATGCTAAAGACCCGATAAAGGAATATATCTTCATTCAAAAAGAACAATCTTTAAACTTTTGAAATAGAAGTAGGCATAACATGTATTATTCTAAATATCAGGGAAAAAGATAATGACCTTGACCTGACCTTGCCCCTCATATAAAACGGTCAAATTTAATTTCACTGATACTCTCACTTACTGATATTGTCTTCTTGATTTTATTAAAATTTCATTGATTTTTAAAAACAAGAATTATTAGAAGAATCCTACCTTAATCCACAATTCATAAATAACACATTTTTGATGTTTTCCCACACGTCTGAGAGGTTCTGATTACTTGCATGCTTTTACCTAGAATAAAGTTTATTCTCTTTACCAAATGTTATTCCATTATAATGACAATACATAATTATTGATTGAAAAAAATCTAAAAATCAACAACAAGATTTTCCATTTTTACACATTATACAAATTAAACTAGTACATGTACTAGTACATGTAAGAAGGAGACAAGATAGAGTTGTTTTGTAGGATCTATATCTTATGTCTTGATAAGACTTTGTACATAGATTAAACAGATACTCTAACAAATAAATTTACAGATAAATATGGAGTAACTGCGAAAATTAACACTATTTATATGGTAGAGTTCATTTCCTGGTGAAGGAAAGTGTCGAGTCTCATAAAGCTGCAATTAAGAATTAGTATAATACGAGGGCTGTTCAATAAATAATGTCCTGAACTATATGACATACATTACAGATATCGTATGACATTAAACTTGACTTTCTCTCATTATTGAATCTTTCGTGAATTTATAACAGTTTATGTGACCACTTTTAATCACATAGTTTCATCATGAGAAGCTGGGAAACAAGGGCTTTTCGAGACACTGCATTATAAATGAATGGTAAAGAATCAGTAAACAAGAGTGAAAATAAAAGCTTCATTAAAGCTGCCGTAAAACTTGTTAAAAATCCCAAAGAAATATTAAATGAAATATGTGACATTTAGAGCAATCAATGCCTGTTTTATAGACAAAAGAGCAGGTGGATTTCAATGATAAAAATTTTTATAATGGGCATCAAAAATGGGTACCCTCCTTGCCAACAAAAATTATAACAACTCATGTACTGTTCGCCAAATTTCAACAAATAATATTTGATGTTGTATGATTGACTTCAAGACACATAGCAAATTTGATAGACATCACATCGGGGGTAGTTTACACTGTATTTAAGAAACGTTTGGCGGTAAAAAAGCTTGATACTCAAAGGTCTCCCTATATTTTGAAAAATGAGTGAAAATGACAGTGTGTACGAGATTTTTCACAATTATTTTAAAATATCAGTAATTGTAATTATCCACGTTTGTTTTATTTTCAAACAGATATTGGAACATGAATCTATCGCTTAAAACCCTCAAAACAAAATTTACCATTAAGATGTACTTGAAAAAAACGGCGAATATCTGAAAAGTGCACAGGTATTCAAGAGCATTAAGACAGATTTATATGTAATTTTCTTAAAAATTAGTGGTTATGTTGTTCAAAATCGTATTTGGAGAGACAGTTTAATTTCTGGAGGAGTCTAGAGAGCACTTTTTTGGCCAAAAAATCAAAAGGTTTATTAGAGGAAGGACCCAGAATCAGGAATCCACTACATTGAATTTCTTCAAGACAGCGTCCAAACCCGCATGCCCTGAAGAGTAAAGGGTTTTTGGGATAAACAGAAAGTTAATGTTTTTTCACATTAACAATATTTGCAAGATCTTTGACCTCTTGACTTGTTTCAATTTCCAAACTTGGAAAAAATACCTCTTAGAAGGAAGAAACAAGTCCGGGAAATCATTGGATCTGCCATTTGCCAGTATACTGAGGGACATACCCAAAAATGAGTTCTACAAACGATCAGAAATTGAATAAAAATGTTACAGACATGTATTTTACTTAAAAGAGATAAATTAATAAAATCATGAAGAATAAATAATTGAAAAGCGTCTTTTACTTCTTTCTGAGCACCGAGGACATTATTTATTGAACAGCCCTCGGACATTTAAAATCATAAGGAAAAGTAACATCTTCTCCCTATTTTAAATGGAAATTAAATTCTTGATATTATATGAATGCATGCTTGCTTCCAATGAGTTGGTGTATCGACATTGAATATGCTCTTCAGAGTCTTTACTTATTTGTAAACATATTTGAAATAATTTAAAATCGAATTGAAAAATGTCAATAGCTTACTGATATATAATTTGTTTGGCCTTTTAACCAAGAGATACATCCCGGTCATTTCCCTGTTCACCTCTTCCTCCTTGAATGGTTCTACTGTATAATTAACGACGTTCAATCCTGATATTTAAAGTCTTAAACTTTTTTTGCCAAGTATATTTTTAATTTTTACATACATAGCTTTATAAAAATTCAAATTAAAAAATGGGGGTCAATATGCTTCTTTTGGCTCTACAGTACATTTATTATGACCCTTTTGCACTGAAATTTGTGTCTAAATTAAAAAATAAATCTTCGACATTTTCCCTGCAATATTTTTATCCAATTAAAGCACGAAACTAAATGAAATCTAAGTCTGTTTAAAAAAAGACACTTTAAAATTGTTACTAAGAAAAAGTTTCAAATTGCTTCGCATAATCAATTATTTGAACTTTCTGCACTAATAAAATGTGATTTTTCTGGCATTGAAAATTTAATAAGCAAGAAAATTATTTTAAAGTCTTAAACTTTTTCGGAATTTAAGCAAATAGGACAAAGTTATCTTAAATATTTAGAAAAGAACGTCAAAAGTGGGGGTATATGATGTTAATTTACCGATATTACTAAAATATTGTCAATTATACGTTAAAATTGGCTCAATTTTTCCCCGAATTTTCAGAATATATTTACTGTATTTGTCACACTTTGATGATAAAATTGATAAGAAATAATTTAATAGATATTTCAGTACCACCATAACACATTTCACTGCAAAAATCAGCTTTGTGTGCAACCAGCATGGAAAAATAGGAATCCAAAACTAACAGTACTGTTATAGTTCAAAAGGGAAAAAAAGTTATCATTTTCGTCTAAAAAACCTTCCGCCACAGAATATAGTCCCTAGTTTAATTCTACTTGAATGGAATTTAATCGCGGTTTTTTCATTGAATATAGTTTAATTTGGATTGTAGAATTCAGATTTAATAATAGAACGTAAAATGATGCAGAATTTTATAAATAAAGGACATGACCAAAATCCACTCAAAAGCTTAGGATCGAACGTCCTTAAAAGAACAGGCAAGTATAACTATAATAACTCTTTACAACTTACTGAACTGTTATGAAACATATACTTATTGTTCTCGTCATAGAAATTTCCCCGCAAGCACTTTATAGCACTGTTCAAGTTTCTCTAAAGTTTAGCGTAAATACTATTATGACCTAAAATTGTAATAATAAAAAAAGCTTTTTTTATTTTATGAGATTTTTTTAGTATAAAAAAGAAGGAAATTGGAAATAAATTGAAGCTTAAATGAGTTTTTGAAGTACGTGAAGATGCGTGATTACGGGGAAACGGTTTACATGTATGCGTGATTTTGCGTTAGATATAGGAAATGGTATATGCGTTAAAATGTTAGACTGCAGGGAAAGGGGTTATATCTCATGTTTTACACAGAAAAGTTATGACCTTTATCCAGGACATTTGAATATAGTTTTCATTCGAAAATGAAATATCAGATTATTTGTGGGTCTAATAATCCCTTAGATTTGTACAATGTCGAGATTTGAATAGCACAATGTCCATTTGTACATTGTAGGTATGTTTCAGTCTGTTGTACTTGTCATGTGGTTAGTAATAAACACGTATCGTTGTGTAAGTAAATGCTTGATTATTATTATTATTAATGATACACATTTTTGGCTGGAAGGAATGCATTTCTCTTAAAATAAAGAAGGAAAAGCCGATTAGTTTCTACAGTTCTTTGTGAACGGAAGATTCATTTAAAAGAATATAATAAAATCGAAACACTTTTTTCACACTCGAAGACAGTATAAAAGACTCTCACACTTGTAACATTGCAATGAAAGATCAGTGCTTTTTAAAATCGATTGGTTTTAATAAGTATTCCTTTTTCTATTATTAAGATTCATTTGATTTGTGTCTTTTTAATGAGCATTAAGGGTAGTTTCCTTTCTTGTAACAGTAAACGTCCAATAAAATTATTTCTTAATAATATGCTTCCAAAGTAATATGGGTTCTTGGAAAAAACAAACATAAGGTCCTTATATTTCAATGTGTCGGAATGGAAGGATGACCAAGGGATTACTATGTATTGAAGATTTAAATGTCCTCCATATACAGTATCCCAGTTTTCCGGAAAAAAATATCAGCTTTGACAAAGGTTGCGTAAGATTTTTATTTTCATCATTAATAGTATCATTATATTTAATTTTTTTTTATTATCGTTTTATTGCTTATTTGTTACAACAAACGCATTTTTTTTAATTACTTCTCTACATATCCTTGAAGTAAGAGATGTACATATATGTTACAATTAAAAAGGTCATGGTATTACTGTATCTATAACATTTTCTCTAAAAAAATGTCAGATATAGGATCAGTGGACGTTCTCGTCGTGTAATTTCTTATTTTCTTTTCAATATAATGCGAGAATATGTGATTATGATTGGTTTTCAGGAATTCAAATTAACTAATACAAATCGAATGTTCCATTGTTAAGAATATGTCTTATACATATTAGTCTATGAATTTTTACTCTTGTTTCAAGTTCAACTTAATCCCATGGATATTATTGCGAAAAAAGAGTTAACTTGTAGTGATGAATATATGCCGAACTTTAGCTACCAGAGAGATTCAATGCCACCTATAGAAAAAAAAAATGTATGTTTATTGATCATAAAAACCAGCTCAGTTTCTCGATTTTTTTTCCTGTCCTTGTTTTTTGTAACTGTCATAAATGGTTATTTTTAAATACGTGCTTCTAAATTATTATTTTACTACTTTCATTTCTAATCTTTGAAAGCACTACTCATGGGCCTTGAATGAAGACCGTTTCACAGTTCAGCTATTCAAACTGCATTTTTAGATCAAGATATTTAGCCCCTATCTTAGGCACTTCATGAAACCTACAACTTCTGTCGACAAATGTATATGAACATCTAACCTTGGGGATATAGCAAAATTAAACTTGAGAGAAATGTGACAAGTCCAATGTTTAAGTGATAACACTGATGATAAAGGAATTTAATTATGGTAATCTAACAACCAAGCTATGTGATAAACGTAATGTCTAACTTTTCTATCGTCAATTTCCCTTACTCATGCAGCAATATACCTTCATCACCTGCATACGGAGTAAATATATCTCAGTTATTTCGATACGTAAGAGCATGCTCAACGTATGAAAAATTTATAAAACGAGGTAAATTATTGACAAGCAGGTTGATGGAACAAGAATATCAGCAGTCTCGTTTAAAGTCATCATTTTGTAAGTTCTATGGTCGATACAATGACATTGTAAACAAATACAGAGACCAGAAGAGCTTACGCGATATTAATGTGTCCGTTGTCCGTCTGTCTGTCTGTAAACAATTTTTGAAAATGCTACTCCTCCTACAGTTTTGGTCTGATTACAATATTGCTTTGCATTCAAGTAGATTTCACTTAGATACATAATTCTGTGTATCTGTTTTTGATTTCAATGAATGGTGTTGCCGTGGTTACCAAAAATAAAAAATTCTGTGAAATAGATTTAAAATGCTTCTCCTTCGACAGTTTGGACTGTTTTCAATATAACTTGGCACACAAGTAGACTGCACTAAGAAACATAATTCCGTGGATTTTGATTACGTTGAAAGGTGTTGCCGTGGCTACTAAAAATAGATATTTTTTTGAAATGCTTTTAAAATGCTACTCCTCCTACAGTTTGGTCTAATTTCCGTATAACTTGGCACACAAACAGATTACACTAAGATGCATAATTCTGTGCATCGGTTTTTGATTTCGATAAATGATGTTGCCTTGGTAACTAAAAAAAGAAATTTATGTGAAATACTTAAAAACCGCATTTCCAAATACAATTTTAGTCTTATCATAGTATAATGTTGTATGCAATTAGTGTGCACTGAGATACAGGATCATTATTTGATTTATTGTTGTTGTGAAGTTTCAAGTCAAACTGTAACTATTTCTTTGTTTAAAGTACAAACCAGTAGAGCTACAGTCTCGACAGAGACTTCTGGTTTACAGCAGTTTTCATTCTGGATAGGTTTGAAATAATTAATGACACTTTTTTAAAAACAATTATAAAAAAAATCATTTTATTCAGATTCATTTCATACTCATTTCCATATTCAAATTTGTTTAATATTCAGAGACATGTCTGTAAAATTATGTTTCCAAATGGAATCCATGTAGTTTCCAGTACGGAAACATTTTTTTTTCACGCAAGTCGCGAAAATATGAATTACTTTATGTATTTTACTGTATTTACATGTGACTCTAAATAAAGTAGTGTACAAATATCTTTTCCATTAAATTGTTTATTGAAAGACACTGATATTGCAAATGTAATCATAAGTAGATATGAACTGCTTTTCACTCAAAACGATCTATTTGACTTTTTAAGCATCAGTATAAATCTAAAAACCTTTTTCAAAAAGTACTGGAATCAACCTTAGAGAAAATGAATACATGTACATGCCATTTAAATCATTGACATATTGACTGATACATTGATATATTGATTGATGTATTTTCATTCAGTCAAATGCTGATTGACGTTTTTATACATATTGTTAGTCTACTATTTATACACTGAGTTGAAGACAAATTTTCCCGCTATTTCCCGATTATGAGCAAAGGGCGGGTGTGACCGGTCGGCAGGGGAGACTCACCCTTCAATGGTACCTAATGTTTTGGAGGTCAGTGTTTGTTCTCTTGTTTTGTATTGTTTAATGGACTTTTGATCTTGAATACTGTTCGTTATCTTGATATGTTTCATATTAGCATTCGACATTTTGAAATTATATGATAATTTGATCTGGAATGCCCTTTACGATGCAGCAGCTGAATATGACAGTTGATTAAATTTTATTATAAGTAATTCTTTAGGAAATTGGTTCTCTTTGGTGTTTAATTGCCGGGAACACATTATTGATATCGCTATTGAAATAATTTATTCCTTCAGTGCAAATCACATTACAGTCAGAAGAGTTAAAACCATTTTTATATTCATTTTATCAACTTCAGATTGATTCTTTATCGTCAACTGCCCATTAGATGCATATTCAGCACTTTTCATGTCAATTTCATTTTTTGTGTTTGTTCTTATTCAAAAGATTCGTCAATATAGATGTTAAAATACTATTTTTAAAGACATAGTTTTGCAAATTTATGCAGAGTAAGGAAAAATCATCAAATGATATTTTTTAATTATATATTCATTTTTCATATTTATATCAGTTTTCTTACATAGTTTATATATTCATATATGAATGATTGAAAGAAAATTGTTATTCTGTACATTGTTATTGATATACTGTTTTGTCTTTTCTTCATTTTGTAGATATACTGGTTTGTATTTTTTTTCTTTTAAATGTGTTTTTTTTAATCGATACAAACCACATGTATAAAAAAGCATTTCTAATATTAGAGAAATTTTAAACCTTTTTAGCAGAGTTTTCCTTAGGAAATGACAGAATCATTTCTAAAAATATAACATAAGGATCAACCCCCCCACCCCCACCCCACACCCCCACCCCACCTTTACCTGGAATTTTTGTCAAGTTGATAAGTTCATTATTCGGTTAGTTATCTCAAAAAAGTCAGCTATACCCTATCCATAAGTTTACAATACTTACTAAAACTTAGGTTGAGTGAACTTTTTGCGGCTCTTCAGATTTTTCTGAATCCAGTCCCCTTCCCCTAGCAATGACATATAAATAGAATAATCCACATGTTTTTTTTTTTTCGAAATTCGAATTTGATCTCCGTATACTACGAAATCCCAGAAGGCTCATTCAATTCGAGATTCGAAAATCGAGTTTCGAAATTCAGAATCCAAGCTAATCAATCAAAAGCGGGTTCAACATTTGATTACTACCCTTTATTATGTTTTTACTATCAGGAAATCGTTGAATATATTAATAACAAATGGGTCATTTGCTAGAATTATAATGCAAGTAAAAATGTTTTATGTATTAAAACGAAATGAAAATAAAATTTGGATTATATTTTGAAAAAAAAATATATAAAAACTTATTTTTTCTTATTAATAAAAACAGTAAATACGTATAATATAGAATATTATATGGTCTTATCGTTGATTTGCAGATTAAGTAGGTCGACTAATTTTTTGTTAGATCTCAGGGAGAAAATTATTATTAATTAGATATGAAATTCCATTAAGAATCTCTCTCACAGTAATTCAAGGGTATATGTTTCTTTAAATTTATAAAGGGTATATGTGTGTAGTAACACTCGACTGCTGAATCCAACTGTAGCGTTAGTATGATTAAGTCTTTGACCATAACGCAATGGTAGGAGATTAAAATATAAAACCATAACGATATAGTTCTCCGGATAATTTAGACTCTTCTACTGTCTCATCTACTACATGTATTTGATATCAGATAAAATAAATACCGTATTTATTTCATTTCATATTGCCAATCTGTATTCCATGTATAATGTTTAATGAATCCAAGAAATCAAAACCTTAGACCAAGATAAGTAATTGAAAGCTAATTTGTATGTATTTCCTCTATTAGGAAAACGAACGGGAGTTTTGTTTAACAATACTACGTTGCCTTTCAAGTTTTACAAAGTAACAATTTCACTGTGTTAGGAAAAATTGGTAGGTGTGGGGTTGGGGTGGGGGGTTGGGTGTTATTGTCAATCTTTAGACATTTGTCACTCACTTATAAGTTTATTGATATGTCATCAACCCTGTAAACATAGTACACAATACAAAATATATATACTCCTGATATATTTTATCGATTTAATATTTAAGACGCTATAATATAAATTGAATTATATCTTGCTGATCAAAAATCCAATAAGTATTTAAAATGAAACTTCCTTTTTTCATATATATAACAGTCATTCTTGCATTGTTATTTAATCAAATGACCAATTTGTTATCAATATATTTAACGATCTCTTGATAGAAAAAACATAATAAAGGGGAGTAATCAAACGTTGAACCCGCTTTTGATTGGTTAGTTTGGATCTTGAATCTCTGAAACTCGAATTTCGAATCTCGTATTTTGAAACTCGAATCTCGAATGAGCCCTTCTGTTCTTTCGTAGTATACTCATTTTTCACAATATCACTTAAAATCTAATTACTACAACTATATATTAAATCTACTTTTTCTGAAATGAAAAAAAATAAAATTAAAATAATCAATCAGATGTAAAAATATTCTTTGTGGGAAGTTAATCTAATTTTAAACATGGTCAAGATGCGCTAGAGGGGAGCAAAGGTTGATGGTGAGTTCGCCTCTTATTTTTCATTTGACTCCATAAGTACACTTGGAAGATTAAAAGCGGCAATGTGTAGAGCATTATTTATTTTTTAACTATTAAAAAATTACATTTTCAGTCACAATTCTTCATCCATTGCAAATGTTAAAATTGATATTTTCGATCTGTATATAGCCCCATGAAAAGTTAAAAGTCACGTTAATTTGTAAACGAAATGGAAAGAAAAAACGGGAGGAAATGGTAATTATCAACTAATAGTTCAATCACAAGGTTAGCAGCTTTAAGTAGGCCTATAAAATGAATGATAATTACACAAAATAGGTCTTAAATATAGACTTTAACAGAAACTGACTCTACCGAGTAAGGTATAATGATTAGAAGCAGACGAAAATCTTCCTTGGTAGTATAGGGGATAGCAATGTTTTGTTCAGACGACATATTCTTCAGATAATATTTTGTATCTCTTGGTGTCGTATAAAATTATTCATATTTGTCATTCTCCTTTGATTTCTACATGGTTGTCATCAAAATGATTATAAACATAAGTACACAAAAAAATGTGATGTTGGCCATTAAAAAAGGTAATGACTAGATGCTATGGCGTAAAAGAAGTCGAACATGAGTTATCGTTCATATATCGAGTTATCGTTCATAAGATGCGTAATACGTCATCACTAGAGAACTATTCACTCGTACATGGAATATTCCACATGTGTTAAGATAAACAGAAATAAAATAAATATTCTTTAATCATATTTATTCGATTAGTAGTTTATATTTATTTCATATGTAATTTACAATGAGGTTATTATATATGAATCCCTATGCCGAAAATTGGAAATGTCAGTATATATAAACAATTTATCAATATAAATTAATCATCAAACATGGATTAATTATAGATAATCGTGGATTGATTTTAATGAAAAATAAAAGGAGTTGAGGTATAGTAATTGATATATTTTCTTTCTATATATTTATTTGTATTTCGGATAATGCAGTTTGGTTGTTATTTGTATTGTGAATGGAGAATGCACAGGGGGGGGGGGGAGGGGTATTACCAACTGGAGACAGGCATCTATCGTTAAATGTGGTCATGTAAGAAACGAAAACCAAAGGTGTTTAAATGCTGCCTTAAGATCCTTGCTCCAATTTTTCACTCATGGGAACACTAACAATTGCCGTTGGAAAGCTGCTCGACACCCTGGGTCATTGAGCAGTAAGGGACCTTTTTCGTGCCAGCACCAACAGCGACAGGGAGGGGTGGAGCGGTTGTTTGACAGAGTTAAGGAGCCAACAACCACACTAAAATTATTGATTTATTAAATCTTATGCATATATTGTCAAGAAAATGGGGCCCTGGTCCCCTCCACAGTGAGGGACCTTTTTCGTGACAGCACCAACTGCGACAAGGGACCTCGGTTTATATGGTCTCATTTGAGGACCGGTCTCCACGTCCTTCAGAGGGATTCAAACCTGCAACACAAGGATTATCTCCTTAATCCGCGACTTTAAAGCAGACTTTCTTACTACTATTTCACACGGCGACGCAGATTTCAGTGGCGAATCCAGGAATCTTGAAAAGAGAAAAGGGGGAGAGGGGGGGGGGGTGCTGTTGTTTACCAGAGTTAAGAGTTTATCAGTGTTAAAATATACAGAAATATAATAAATATTTGTTGCTAATATTTATTAAATTGGTAAATTACATTTTATTAAAAATTATTGAATTATTAAATCATATGTATATATTCGACAGAAAAGCGGGCCGGGGTGGGGGAGGGGGGTGTACTACCTGTAAACTAATCCGCCAGTGTAATTGAATGACTATTATACTGAGTTTGTGAGATAGAAATGATTATTTTGTTATTTTAATTAGAAACTTATACCTATACAACAACCACTAATAAGAAATCTGGTATTGTTTCACATGAATATCCAGGTTAGAGATAAGACTTAATTTCTCACAAAACTCAAGTTTTTTTTCCCCGAGGCATATCCTAACGCAATAGAGCAAGGGATACGTAAGTCTACAAAACCTACATTTTTCGCTATTCGGCAGTTACTACTTTTCTGGGTCTGGTATACCTGGTATTTCACACTAGGTAATTCGAGTGAATTTTTTTTTCATGTGATCCAAAGTACAAACATATGACATTAAGCTTACTTTATTAATATTTCTTCACTTAGGGCAGTGATGTTTGTATAATACTTGTTGTAAAATATGTTTTAAAAATTAAAAAAAAAATTAATAAAACTAATTATAAAGTCCAAATTACTAGATTTCACTTCTTATCTAATGACCATGTGTTGAAGGGCAGCCCCGCGAGAATT